>NC_135896.1:41183805-41414543 GCF_964194155.1 Cetorhinus maximus | reverse complement strand
GGTTACAGAGAGGGGCAAGACCATGAGGAGATCTGAAAGTAAGGATTGGAATTGCAAAATCTAATGAGCATAATAGGAATACCTCTGCAACTGGCACTCTGGGCTTGATTTTCAATTCAGGGTCAGGAACCTGATGCCTGGATCATTTCTGGGCCCTGACCCTGCGATGGATCTGCTCACATGAGACAATCTTCAGATGTAGATGCCCTAATTTGGCTGGCGGGGTGCTCGGCTCCTAATTAGTGGCACTGAGCATTACCAGGAGGTGGGAGCTGCCCCCCCCCAGAGCATGAGAGGCAAAGGCAGGCGGCAGCCATGACAAGGCCTGACAATGCCTTGCAGAAGAGAGGAGGCAGCACCTCGAAGGGCCAGCAGCTTCACCGCACACAACAAAATGGCCAAATACCCAACTATAAGTTACTGAGCCCAATTTGGAACAAAAACCCCCAGCAGCAAAACATTTTCATCCTTAAAAAATTAAATTGGTCCCCACATTGAACCCGGCAGCTGACGTGCACCGACGTGCACCAGAATGCTCAGGTTTGGCATTTTAGGATTTGAAAATCCCCTTCTGGCCCTCACCAGCCCATTGACAAGTTCCTCCAGGAGCTTAATGGGCAGTTAATTGGAGGCGAGTGGGTTTCCGACTCCCCACCCCTGCCCTTGCTCTGAAAATTCCAGCGTGCCCCGAGGGCATTGCAGCAAGGGCACGCCATCCAGGAGCTAATTTCCAAGTGTGCCCTCACCCCTAGGAGTGATGAAAATCTCAGCCTCTGCATATACTAACAGCAACCCTTCCAGTTGACTATGTAGTTTCTGTACATGAATCTTACGCTGGAATAGTGCAAACATGTAATTTGTACAGCCAGCATATCTGCATAAATTGCATTCTTCATTATGTCCTGCAGAATTATTCTTTTCATCAGAGCTAATTTTGTTTTTATTAAAATGCAATTAAATACAAATTAGTCAATTTGTCATCTTCGTTGCAGTTTTATGCAAATTTAAAGTGTGGTTTTATACCAGGCATAATGCTAAAGCATACATATAATCAAATTAAAATTCTATTAAGCATTGCTTCTTTAAGGTGCCTGATTTTTATTTCAAGGGGATTAGTCCATAAGTTATACATGAACTAAATAAATTAGAACTTTCTAAGTGGTCAGTTATAATACCTGAGAAAATAATTGCTTTTGTAAATATTTGTTTAAGCAAAATTGGAGTTTGAAAAGTCTGCTAAATAGAAAAAAAAATTATTTTAGTGCATTTCTATTAATTGGACCACTTTGCACATTTAAATGGGCAGCAATTTGCCTCCTTCTGTGGAATTAATCAGTCCAGCAGCATTAAATAATGGATCTGTGAAAGCCCATCTGATTGCTGGGTAATTGTGAGTCCATCATGTATTTTTCAATTAAGTTGCTACTTCATATTGTGTCTAATTTTGTTTTATTTCTTCACCAGCTTGTTTACAATAAGCAACAATTACAGATACATGCACCATTGACCTGGTTAAATCTGAGAACTGGACTGAGAAACACACCACAGGTGTCCTTTTGCAGATGTCCAGGAAAACATAATTAAGCAGTTAAATAAACCATTCAGCTCGCGTAACTCCATAAAGGAAGTTATGCAGTCATTCTCGCTGGTCCTTTGGGCATGAACAAGGGCACAATACAAACCATGTGGCGTATATTCCAATAATATCTGATAGATTCAGGTCAGTTGGCCAGTAGCTTGCTCTTCTGTGGCTTTTGTTCTTTAGTCTCTAAAAACTGGCACAAAATTTAGCAAAAATTGGCAAATTGAATTGTGCTGCATGGGATTACGCTAACACATTTCATTGCCAAATAAGAGAGCAAATCACCAAAATAGAATTCATATATAGCAAAGTGGAACCGGCATGGTAAGTCCATAACTAATGCATTATCATACACAAAGCAGATTAAATCATTATTTAAAGTTATGTAATGTAAGGCTGTTTCTCTGTATGGAATGAATTTTCACTACCAGCAGGAGGAATTGGATAGAAAAGAAGCAGAACATGATCCTATTGACTGCCACTTTCTCCATTTCCTTCACATAATACTGAATTGGCTTCAATAATTGATGTCAAGTCCTTTGTATCCAGGCTACTTTCTCATGTTTGTTCTAAACCAGTAGCACCGAATTTCCATTTAACCGAATCCTGGACTGTCATGTTTAATAGTGGCCTCTAACAATGATGCGATTCAGAGTAAAGTGCTAGCAAGTCCTCGTCTCCCAGGCTTAAATCATGAGTTGCAAAATTAACAACTTGCACCTGCAGTCTGATTTTGTAATATGATAATCTTTTAAAAAATAATTCATTTTCTCCCTAATGGTATTTGCGTCACTTGCAGCTGTGTTTTCTTTGAAGTGAACAGTTAGTGATTTTCGAGTTAGTCAGGCCAAGTGGAAAAATAATGATCGATTCAGGAGCCCTTTGTCACTTTGGGTTGCAGCTTATCTTGTCTGTGGGATTGCTGGCAATACCTTGTCCTTCAGCTGTGAAAACATATAAATAGAGCAGCTTCTATAGTGCGGTTGACATCTCGAGCACTACTATCTATGTCTAACAGATAAATAAGCACACAAATCTCTCACTGTGTCGCTGTCCCTCTTGAGAGGCAAAAGTACAATATTGCCAAAAAAAAAAAAAAATTGCTGCTTGGTTAAACTGACCATTGACAGATAATGTCTATATTAAAGTCATGGTAAAAAAGGATCTCAGTGATTCCATTCATTTAACTGTATGCCAAATCACTTTAGTACTTCTGCTTATACAACAGCTAAGGATGAACAGCAAATGATGCATCAATGTTATTGTTCAAAATTTTAAATAGCAAACTTAAACGCAGACTTAATTTTGAAAGGAATGCAGCCGGTGCCCTTAGTGAAGTCCATGGCACGGATTGGCAATGTGCACCAGGACTCTCGCCATCTAACGCGCTGAGGTTGCTGTGGCTAACTTGCTCCAAGTTCTGCTGGTTTTCTAATTAGAAATCACTTCAGTGAACACGGACACTCAGCGCTAATTTCAGAACTGAAGAGACGTCACATTCACCATCTGTAGTTGATGGAGAGTTTCAGTGAATGGAGGTGTAACTTTGATAAATTTGTAATCTGGAATCAAGCTTTGTACAAAACACAAAAGCCATGTGCCCATGACAGAGTGAATAAATAATTTATTTGACTTAGCTAAATAAACCAATTAGACCAAATCTTCTATCTTGAAGCACACGCCATGAGATAGACTTTTTCTTGGACCCTTCAGCTCTATTATCATGTAAGGTGTAACTTGTTGGAAATGCAAGCTGGTAGTGAGGACAGTGAGGCATCTGGGACCTTAATGAACAACAGGACCAACAGTGTATCTCCTTAACTAATTTAATTTAAAGATTTCAAAAGAAACAGAGGAACGACAGAGAAGAAGGATGTATACAGTTAGACCCGGTATAGAAAGATAAATAAAAGGGGTGGGGGGATTAAGAAAGACTAGGTTATGAGAGAGAAAAGAGACAGAAAGAGAAATAAGAAAAAAAAAGTTGACATTTTAAAATCTTTAACAATAATTTACTACATCCAGGAACAAGATTGGACTATTTAAATCGTTTCCTTTCTGGGCCAGAGAGATTGATTGGCATTGCATTAGCAATTAACGTGTTTATAAATGAGTACTTACGCTGTTAATTATGACCCTAACTTTTTACAGTGGGTTTAATTAATGTACAAATGTACAACTCAAGGAAATTATTATAATAGGGTGATGAACAGCAAGGTACAATTTGAACAAAGTAACCAATAGTGTGGCATAAATTGGCCAGCAAGTCCTGGAGATTTGCAACTCATGGTATGTCTCCTACCCTCCTGAGCTTGTTTTTTTAAATCATTTACAGGAGGTGGCCATCGCTGGCTAGGCCAGCATTTATTATACATTGATGCCTTATTGGCACAATATTATTCTTATAGCAAGATTTGTTGCAATAAACAAATGATTAAAAGTTGCCTTGATTTGAGGTAGGTGAAGCCTTCCCTGGTGAGTTGGGATGACAAAATTACAGCAACATACTTTCAAATAAAGGGTAAAAACCACCATGAAATGTTATTTGACTTTGGCCCCTCTTTTTCATTCTGATCATGGAGCAGTACACCACTCCACTGCCAGGTCACTGGTACCATTTTATTTTAAATCTAAGTGGCAACAACATGAAAACTGGCTTAAATTTTGGAAAACAACAATCGCCATTGATTTGAATAAGGTGGGGTTATAATATTTTCTTCCTGTTTTTGGAGAGGGTAACTTAGCCCATAAATTGCTGTCATTTGAACCAAAGGGCATTTTTGATGTAAGGCACCATTACCTTAACACAAGTCCACAGGAAAATGTAGGCCTATGGGGGGGGGAAGAGTGGGAGCGGGGGCAGGCGGGCGAGTTCCCGATCGGTGCCCCCAGTTGGGGGGAAGCCGCCACTTTACGTGGGTAGGCTAATTAAGGCCCGCCCAGCGTGACGTCTGCCAGGAAGCGCTATGTGCTCCCTGTGGGCGGGGGGGGGTGGGATTCCCTCAGCCAGGAGTGCACTTTTTCGCGCATGCGCGTGAAATAGCACACAGATCTCTCTAAGGCTAAGTGCTGCCTCAGGGAGATCGGCTTCGTTTTGAAACTTTTAATAAAGGAGTTTAAAAATTTTCCCCGCCATGTCCCCTCATGTGACACTGTCACATGAGTTGGGACATGTCCATAACTTTTATTTAAACCTTTCATTAAAATTTAAATACACTCATGAAGCCTCATCCCATCAGTGGATGAGGTTTCATGTTTTTTCACAAGCCCGCCTGGGCTCCCGGCCTGCCCGTCAACCTTAAGGTTGGATGGGCAGGTCCATTAATGAGCTAAATTGGTTTTCTAATGGCCTTAATAGGCCGTTGACAGGTCGGCAGGCGTGCAGCCGACCTGAAAATGGAAATGACGCGGGGTGACATCAGGAGTTCCACCCAACGTCACCCCGCATCATTTTACACGTTGGCTCCGCCCCCGCTCACTGACCGGAAGATTCTGCCCAATGTGTTTTAAAATCATAACCATATGCAAAAAGGTGAGTAGATTGCTCCTCTCATGGTCTTTTCCAACTTGAGCTGAATACGCACCAGCATGATGCCAACATGGCCAAGAATAAAACTCTTCAATGCAATGAGGATCTTGGGCATCTCCAACCACCAACCGACACCCCGAATTTTCCAATTGTTCCCTTAACTCCTTAAATGTCTTCACGCGTCTTGCTTCATCTTTGTTTTAGTTCTGAATAGACTTTTCAGCAGTTAGAACAGGTATATACTTTATAAATACAGCTACTTATTGATACTTAGGGACTTTTCAAGGTTAAGTATTGGAAGGATGATTGGGGGGTTACACAAAACTATACACCTCTAACTACGCACTGGAAAATCTCACACACTCAAACTATTTGGTGCAGCAATACTATTATTTGTCCACAAAGGGTTAAGTTTTTGCTTGATCCATAATGTTTCTTGTTATATATTCTTTTTATTTTACTGCAATATAAAACCATTAAGGCAATTTTAGCATATGAGCTGGGGAAATAGGATGCACATAAGCATAACCCCAAATATTTAGACACCACATTGGAACATTTAACCACCATTTTATCCTGCATACTGTGCAAACCAATATGAAACACACAATTAGGAAGATCATTATCATCACAAAAGTCAATTCATAAATATTCGATGAAACAAGACTGCAGTTCAAAAAAATAACCGCCAATATTTGGGTGGAATTATCACTGAACCATAACGCATTTATATTTTTCGAACGACAAGGAAGATGATGATTATGTTGTGCTTTTAAGATAAACCTTATTGTAAAATAGCCTGGTAGGTGATGGCGGAATATGACAGGAAGATGAATTGAGGTCTCAGAGTATCAGAAATGTATGACAGATCCTGGGAATTGAATACTAACCCCTATGGTAAGCTTCAGAGAGCAGCTGGACAGATTTGTGCAACGAAAGGCACAGAGGAGATAATTGCAATGCACGAACAATATTGTCAAGGATTAGCTTTTGCTGTCATTTTACATAGACACGGTGCGCTAGGATAAAAGTTCAATGTTCTAAATAAATGTTATCATCACATGAGGATTTCAGAAGGAATTAGCCCAACCCTTTAAGAATGTAATAATCTCCCTTTCAGTGTTTTTTTTAATAAATAGCAGCTTACACATTTTGTTTCATCAAATGCTACCCTCTGCAGCAATTGCATCCAGCCAGTGAAATCTAATGCTGAGTCTAATTTCTAACAAAACCTCTGGTTGCAGAGGGAATTTGCTCTTTTATTACCACCTGTGATTTGTCAGTCACGTTTTTAAAATATTCATTGATACAGTTGCCATTTGCATTTTGCTTTACTTGTTTCCATTCAGCAACTTCAATCTGATTCTCAGCTGATGTTGGCATGCAATATGATAGGAATTTCAGTCTTCAGATATAATAAAACAGTTTTTGCACACACGCAGAGCAGCTGCAGCTAACGGACATCAATGCTTATGTCTTGCAATAAGCTTCGGACCCCCAGTGAGGTTCCTCTGCTATGTATTATTATGAACCTACATATGAAGAACTTTGCGCTCTCGCTGCAGGGATACCATTACAGGCAATATCATCACACTATTAAAGTTTAAACGTGTTTATGCATCAGAATGACTTTGAAATTCAGTTTTATATTGGGCTCACAGCTGTGGCATTTGTATGTCTCTCGCAAATAAATGCGCAGGATTATGCTTAACTATTATGGAGCATTTTCAATGTGCTTTGTGATCTCAAATAGTGTTCTTGGCATTGACAAACGTACATATTTCACATGGAGAGCAAGAAAAGATCCTTAATCCTCTGGGCACAGCATTTGTTCATTAAATAAATTAAACTTAACTACAAAATGTGCAACCCCAGATTTAAAAAATGATTATTTTGATTAAATTAAAGAAACAACATTTTGGACAAATTAGAACATAGAAACATTCAGGACTGGATAAATTACTATGACCTATCATGCAAGCTCAAAACTTCTCATATACTGTACAATGCTCCATCTCTTGTATTCCATCATTTCTGATTTCATCAAAAAGCTATTCAGCTTCCTCTTGAATTTGCTAAGATTACCTGCTTCCGCATAACCACATGCAGTGCTTTTCACCTACTCATCACCCTCTTTGTGACATAGGTAAATTGTCTGCTCATCTCATCTTTATGAGCTTAGTTTGAATTTATGTGGTCATGTCAAGCAATTTATTAGGGTTCAGTTTAACTATGTCCCTTAGAATCTTGAAAGTCATATCGGTGCTGGGTGGCATGGTATTTATAGAATAAAGTTGATTCAGAGCTTGAAAATCATCCATTAACCATTAGAGAGGTTGTTTTTCACATGTTTGTTATTAATAATCAAGTGCCAGTTTAAAGTATAAAATAACCTGGGCACATGCCAAAGCTTAAAAAAAACACACAAACTCCAGTTTTAATGCGCCCTGGGAAGTGGAATGCATGTGAAATAGGCAGACATTGAGCACCCAACTTGTAGAAAAAACAATAGTTTTTTTCTAACCTGGTCAAGGCTGAAATAGATAAATTTCATTATAATGTGTTGCTTTGTTCTTGGCTTACCTAACACTCAGCACAAGTATAAACTGCTTCAATGCATTGTTTAACAACTGGCAATGCATTTAATGCTGTTGCATAATGCATTCTGGGATGATTCATGTGCATTCTGTAAATTAGTAATAACTTTTGAAATTATTTTCTCACATACTAAGCGCCATTAGCATTGTATACAGAGCCAAAATTATTCATTCAGAGCAGTGAAGAAAACTTTGTTAAACTGCATACTTGTATTAGAAAATTGATTGAAAAATTCATTAAAATCCATTTTGACTCCAGGAACTCAACTTGGAAACAGCTTTAAGGTCAGTGTAGTTGTACTATATAATCAATAAGGTGGAAGCAATTAATCTTCATAAAAACAGAAAGTCAGAGTTTGCATTTCAGACTGTCTAGATATCGCCTCAAGGCTTCCACCGGGCAATTTGGTACCATGGAAAACTTGAAATAAAAATAAATGAATTAAGCTTAAAAAGCAAAACAGTGTAATGAACTGGGAAAAATGTTAAAACAGTATTACTGTAGTAAAGATACAGATTAGAGGATGGGACAAATTCGGCAATTAATGTGAAACAAAAAAGCCTTATTTGTATTTATATAGCACTGTGCCAAGTAAACTTAATCATTACAGCTATATCCAAGTATATACCCTGAGCTATTTCTTTTTCAGTGATAAAGGTGATGTCCACAGATATGAAAAACAAGCTGGGACATAATTGCCCCACCGCAGTATTCAATATACTGCCACTAGATGGCAATGTTGTCAATTAATATGATGGTTGATATTCAGTTACATTGAAGTTTATGCTATAGTTAGTATTCTTCTATGTTTACATGTTAGTTAAAGGGTAACATTATTCTTTAGTAGTGTAAGACTAAGAGCTTTGGTGTAATGATCATCACAGCACTGCATAAAACAAATCGTGTTTATTCTGGGTGATTAAAATCAGCTAGTGATACACATATTGAATTTGTCCCTATAGCCCTAATTCATTTTGCAAATGCCACGGCATTTTATTATGAGTGTAGCATAACAGTATTAACCACACGATGAAAGACAAGCAAATGACCATGAAGATCCAGTTAACAGAATATTCCCACCTGCTCTGTGTGGCTCGTGTGGTTAAAGCTTCTGCAGTTGGAAAAGGATGTCGGTACATTACAATGTAGGGAGCCTGGGGTTTGAAATCACAAATAAAGCAGAAAGTGTTGGAAATACACAGCAAGTTAATTCATATCTGAAAGAGGGAAATAGGCTCATCAGGTTTGGTTGTAAGCCTAAAACAGAAGCAGTGAGTTCCAATGAAGAGTTACATCTGAAACGCTAATCGGTCTTTCTCTTTCAGAACTACTCTGCATGTTCATTGTTTTATGTTTTCATTTCAAACTTATGTGTTTTGTTTGATTGCCTATATCAGTTTTCGTTTTAGACTGCCTGGATTATACGTAGAAGGCGACAGGCAGGTTGGATTATGAATTTCATATCAAGCTGAACGTGATCACGTAACTATAATGTGACCACGTCATGAACTGATTATGTTGATTAGATTCATAGATGCCTTAAAATCCTGGTCATCTGCAATGAGCATTTGAGCCCATTAGATAAATTCTATAGAAGGGAGCAAAGCAAAAGGAATTCTCATGATTTGGAAACTGATTAAATAGTCACTAGTGAAGCATACCAAAGGGAAGGTCAGCAATATGAGTGCTGGAAACAAAAGACTGCATAAACTAAGTTTACCATAAAAGCTTTGATTTCTGCCCTAACTTTCCTTGTCAGCAATGGGCTGTATTTCATCATTAAAAGACATCATTAATTTTTATGGTATATGAAAATGTAATTGGAAGTCTATCGTCTTGAAATCTTCTCACTTTACAATGAAACATTAATAGTGCTGTGAGGCTAAACTTATGTTGGCTGCTCTGGGCTTTTAGCTGCAATCTCTCCTTGTCTAGATCCTCTCTTAGAAACCATTGATGGAATTTTATGGGCCTGTCACAGTGGGGATGGCACTGTAACATGAGGCGAGCCATTCAAAGGTCCATTGACTCCGTGGCCAGTGAGACTATAAAATCCCACTGGCGTAAAATTCTGTCCCATGTAACAACAAAAGTTGTACAGGACATAAAGAGTGTGAAACCTAAAACAAATTGGGTTAATTGACAAATTGCTGAAATCTTTTTCCAATTTTTTTCTATTCCATCTTACCTTGTTTCAGGTTCATAACAAAAGACAGGCAAGTGCCTGCAATCTCTGGCTGCAAAAATCAGAAAGGAACTACGATGCTGTTAAAATGATTGCACAATATTATATATAATTTTTGCTGCCTAGTTGTAGGCACGGGGCATGGATTTGCTGCATTTCTAGGAATAGAATAATGCACCCAATTCCACAGAAGTATGGTAGTGGTTTAATAGCACAACATGCTTCCTTTTATAAGACCCAATCACTATCAGTCTAATGCTGGAGTATCTGCTCCTACTAATAGTTACTATGCTGATCAGCCAATGTAGTCTACGCTTGGGGCAGAATTTTCTGGCTGGTGGGGGGGGGTGGAGCGGGAGCAGGTGTGGGTGGGCGCGGACCTGATCGCTGCCCGCGATCGGGTCCACGCCGCCATTTTACACGGATGGGCTGATTAAGGCCTTCCCAGCGGGAATCGCGGCTCCCGAGGACAGCAGGAGTGCACAGGCGGCAGTGGGACTGCTATGACTGTCGGGTCCAATGGTGACCTGCTTTAAAAAGCTCCTACAGCCTTTCAAAGGCTGTGAATCATGGCCAGTGGAAGGGCTCCTCAGAGCGCTGCTGGTGAGCAGGCCAGGCAGGAGGGTAGGGCAGGGGGGCTCTGTGCCCCTCATTGTTTGGATGATTGCTTTGCTGCCTACCTTGAGGAGGTGGCAGCACGGACGGAGGTCCTGGTACCCCAGGACGGGAGGAAGAAGCCCCCCCCACATGACTAAACGTGCCTGGGTGGAGGTGGCAGAGGTGGTGAGCTTCCATGACGTGGTGCGGCGCACTTGGATCCAGTGTCGCAAGTGCTTCAATGACCTGTTCCGCTCAGGAAGGGTGAGGACCATGTTGGCATTGATCACTTAACCCAGCGGGTCGGCTCTCCCCCCTGGTGTCCCCAACCCCCCCATCCCTGCTGCAAGTCTGAGTGTAGTGACTGCATTGAATCATTGGCAGCATGTGTCCTTCTCCATGCCAAGGTCACCCTGAGAGGGTGGTGAAGAGATGGGTTCTGCCCCTGCAGCATGTGGTACACTGAGACTCACATTACTGTTCTGGGGGCAACTTGGAGGAGCTGCACCTAGGGGCAGTGCTGGAACTCCAGGACATGTCAAAGTCAGGGGGATGCTGGGAGGGGAGATTCAAGGTGGCGTTGGCACCGATCAATCTGCTCTCCTCTGCGCTTCACGTGCTTGCGCCTCCTTGCTATGGTGTCTGTGTGGTGCCTAATGTGACGTAGGCAGCATTTGGCCAAGGGGGTGGGGTTGGGGGAGTGGTGCTGGGAGACAGGCCTAGCATCAATGTGTGAGTGTTCGGCAGCAGCGGGGTGAGGAGGCACTGGAGCCCTGCAATGTCCCACTCTGGTTGGGGTGGGGCGTCTGTGAAGAGAATCCAGGTACAAGTATCACTAATCAATGCTCTTCTCCTCTTTTCAGGAAAGAATGCACATAATGCCGCCGAGCGGGTGAGGACTGGCGGCGGCCCGGCACAGTTGGCGATTCTCAGCCGCTTCGAGCAGGAGACCCTGGATTTGGAGAAGCGCCATGCGCCCAGGTCCACCGGTGTTGGCGAGGCTGGGGTGCCACGGACAGATATGTTTGCCCAGCAGTGAGGTCACCATTAGTGTTCCAGCAGCCACGGCAGTGCTGAATGTTCATTGATTGAAGTTTGCAACATGGCTTGACCATTGCTTATGGAAGGATGAGCGCATAATGATCCGGGGGACAGGGATACACATTGACATTGTCTCCACGTTAACTGATCCAATGTCCTTGTTCTTCCTTTCAGCATCATCGGAGCAGGGCCAGGAGGAGGAGCAGCAGAGGCCCCCTCTCACACCTGAGGACCCTGAAGTCTCACCAGTGTCACACCATCTCTACCAGGAAGGCACAGGCGCAGATACTAGCACCTTGGCAGGAGTTAGAACATCGGCTAGTGTCCCGGGGCACAGCGGTGACGGCACTTCACAGTCGCTGGAGGAGCTGGCAGAGACAGAGAGTGCCCATGGCGCCAGCAGTCAGAGGACTGCAGGGGACCAGGCACATGCTCAGTCGGTGCCTGATGATGTTCCTCTGGAGTCGTCCGTGATGCAGCAAGCGCAGGAAATGCGGCCGGGTGTGTGGGAGCATCTGGGGGAGATACATGAGGCTATGCTTGGCTTGATGTCTGTGGTGGAGGAGTTTACGTGGGCTATCGCCGATGCAATGAGCCTCATTGCTGAGCACCATGCGTCCTCCATGGGGAGAGTGGTGACTCTTGTGGAGAGGCTCCTCCAGGAGACCCATCAAGGCTTCCTAGGGGTGCGCTCGGACCAGCAAACCCTCACATCGGCATTGACCTCAGCTGGTCATTGCCAATGTGGGAAATGGTCTGGGCACCAAGTTTCCCAGCTCGGTGCCCATCCATCCACAGTGAGCAGGGAGGTCCGAAGCAAAGCTGCCTGTCAACTCTGCCGGCTCCTCTCAGGGCACTCCGGGTGAGGGCAGCAGCTTCTCCGCCCCTCTGCCAGTGACCGTTGCATCCGGTGAGGCTGTGACGACTGGGTAGATGCCAGCTGTGGAACTGGCAGCTCCCTCCCAGGCGGGGCCAGCACAGGCTCCACGGGCCAGAGGACGACCGCCAAGGTCATCAAGGCCAACAGGACAGCAGAGTCAGCAGGCTGTCTCAGATGCCACTCCCAGCGAGGGGTCAGCACCAAGACGTAGCACCCGAAAACGTAAACAGAAAGCACCTTAGGCACACCACGGGTTTATCACTGGTGCTTTTGTGTTGGCCCGCAATGAGGTCCTTATGAGTTGGTGTGATTTTTAACACCTTTGTCATTTTGTTTCATTAAGTTCCTTTGGTTGTAATATTAAATTCAGACATGTCACCATGGCTGAGGTGCCTCTTTTCTTCTGCAGGTGGATGGTTTCCAAAAAATGTAATGAGTGTTTTGTGGGACATTCAGCTTTATTAACAAGGCCCTCAGTTACTGTTCCTAACCAGGCAGATTTTGCACTTAGGAACAAGTGTGAAGCCTACAGCCCAGGCTTGTCCTGGAGGTCCACCTGTGGTGTGCTAGCAGAAGGTTCATTGGATTAAAGCCTCCCAGGCATCCCTTCCTCCTTGGATTATGCCCGGGTCAGCATCTACCCTCTCAGCATTTCCCTGTGTGTGCTCATCCTCGGATTCACTACTGGAGTCATCGTGTGCAGCCGCAGCCACTGCGTCGACATCTTCATCGTCAACTGCGTCCCCCTTTCCAGCGCAAGATTGTGGAGAGCGCAGCATGCAACCACTATCACTGACACACGATCTGGGGGGTACTGGAGTGCACCCCCTGAGCGGTCCAGGTATCGGAAGAGCATCTTGAGAAGACCGATGGTTCTCTCTACCACAGCCCTTGTGGAGGCCTGGCTCCTATTGTACCGCTGCTCAGCTTCTGTTCTTGGATGGCGGAGAGGCGTCATGAGCCACCTTCTGAAGGGATAGCCCTTATTGCCCAGCAGCTATCCATCCAGCCGGTCTGGAGCACTGAAGAGCCTTGGCACCTGGGAGTGTCTCAGGGTGTAGGTGTTGTGGGAGCTGCCTGGGTACCTTGCACAGACTTGTAGAATCAGCATCCTGTGATCACACACTATCTGCACGTTCATGGAGTGGAAGCCCTTCCTGTTGACGAAGGCACCGGGCTCACCTGCTGGCGCCTTGATGGCCACATGTGTGCAGTCTATTGCACCCTGGACACAGGGGAAGCCAGCAATGGCCACGAAGCCTCTGGCTCGCTGTGTCTGACTTACCTGGTCCCAATGGCAGTGGGTGAAGGTCAACGAACACCTGAAGAGAGCATCTGTAACCTGCTTGACACAAGTGTGAACAGCTGATTGGGAGACACTGCAAAGATCACCCACCGAGCCCTGGAAGGAGCCAGAGGCATAGAAGTTGAGGGCAGCTGTGACCTTTAGAGCCACTGGCATGGGATGTCCATCCACACAGTTAGAGGAGATCTCAGGCCCAATCATCTGACAGATATAGTTGACTGTCTCCCTTGAGAGACAGAGCCTCCTTCGGCACTGCACCTCAGACATATTGAGGTAGCGGCATCTTCTGCAGCTCCTTCTGCCTTGGACTACTTCTTGGCCCTGCACCCCTTGTGCCTGCGCCTGACCTCCCAAAGGTGGCTCCCTTGGAGGCTGAATGTACAGTCCTGGCCTCCTTCCCCTTCTCAACCTCCCTTCCTCCTCAGAGGATGTGCCTCCAGTGGACAGTTCAGCTCCCATTCCTAGGCTAAGGGAAGGCTTCCTGAAACATGTAGGCCCAAAAAAGATTCCTCACTGCAGAGTGCTGACCTGAAGGTTGTGAGTCCAGACCAAGCAGCTGGTATGCGTTTTGAAGTATCGCAGATCACACAGGCAAGTATCAGTAACTTTGAAAAGTCAATATTTGACAGAGCACATTCGCGACCCCACTGAGCCCTCTTATCCCACCCGTGGATGAGGTTTATACAAATGTGTCCTACCCACCTGCCCGTTGCACCTGTGTGCCGACCCGAAGATTGCACGGGCGCCGAAAAATCGCCGTTAGTTGGCACCTCAAGGACCTTAAGTTGCAGTTAATTAATGGCGGGCGAGCATCGGAGATCAACGCTTGCCTGCCCAATGAAATATCGCGATGGCGCGCAGTGATGTCGGGGCGCTCGCCCGACATCATCACGTGTCATTTACCGGGCAGGCGTGCGGGGTCCTTGAAGCCTTGAAAGTGCAGATCAGTTCTTTTTCTTCATTCTTGGCATGTGAGCAAGGCCAACATTTATTGTCCATCCCCAATTGCCCTTGAGGAAGTGGTAGTGATCCGCCCTCTTGAACTACTGAACCTTTGTGGTGAAGATACACCCACGGTGCTGATTTTTGTAGCTGTTTGATACAACTGAGTGGTTTATTATGGCATTTCAGAGGACAGTTAAAGTGAACTAAATCCTGAAGAAAATTAGGTTAATTCCAAACTTATCATCGCATATATTCAGGGATTCATACCTTCAGTAAATCCCTCTTGGTTTTATATTAACTGGATCATAGATGTGCCTAGGATACGACCTCATGATCTAGGCTGACACTACAATGTAGTGTTCACGGTGTAGCGCATCTTTAGAGATATTCCCAGCAGACAATATTTTAAAATCAGCTCCTGTCAGCCTGTTCTGGTGGACATTAAAGATCTCAGGATACAATTGGAAGAAAGGTAGGAAGTCTCCCGCCAACAATCCTTCCTCTAAAATCACCACTAAAAATAGATCCATTGGTTATGCACCTTTTTGAATGGTTTTTGCATTTGCATGCATAACAAACATTGCATTTCAAATAAATGAATTGCCTGTGAAGCTCTGGTAAAATAGTGTGTAAGCACAAGACTTCCAGAAATAGGTTTCTTTTTCATTTAAATCAGTAAACATAATCAGGTAATTGCCAGACATCATGCCAATAGAAATGTTAATGAGTGTTTATTTTTGTCACTTAAATACATGTGCCAGAGTTTCTCAAAAATGTTGATAAAGTGTTTGCTGAGAAATGACATTTCCCCTTGTTTATACATGCAGGATGTGCAGATTTACACGTGTTCCCTCAGGTGCTGTTGTATCTTGTTCAGTGTGTTTACGAATTCGCTGCTGACTGGGATAAAACAGCGCCCCCTTCAGGATATTCTGCCAAATGGTGACCTCCTCCTTTCTGCATTTATCATGCATCGAGTTTCATTTTTTAGTTTGCCCGTGTCCCAGGTTTATTGTACACTGGTACTTTTAGTAAGGTAGCTCACATCTTTCTTTTTAATTAGCTGCTAGCCAGCATTTAGTAAAATAGAGCAAATATTCCTTTTTTTTTGGTAAAGCCTAACACACTACTTTGGAGAATAAGGGAATAGCTTTGGCTCACATCAGCCCAGTATGTGTGTTTCACTCTTTGCAGAATAAAATATATGTATTGTGCATTGAAGAATTGCCCTCTAAATACAAAATAATGGGACTATAACTCAGCTTACAGGTGTGACATTAAACCAAGGCACAGTCTGTTCTCTCAGGTCAACGTAAAAGATCCCATGACACTATTTCAAAGAAGAACAGGGGATTAACCCCTGGCCAATGTTTATCCCTCATTCAACATTCCTAAAAAAAAATCTGTTCACATTGTTGTTTGTGGGAGCTTGCTGTGCACAAATTTACTGCTGCGTTATCTACGTTACAGCAGCAACCACACTTAAAAAGTACTTCATTGGCTATAAAGTGCAGTTGTGAAAGGTGTTATAGAAATGTAAGCTTTTTTAAAAAAGTGTCAACAGCTAGAGGTGGGGAGGGGGGAATGGAGGGAGGCAGCTGATGGACAAAGTAGGAAGAAAATATTTTTAAGATAAGCTTGGATGTGAAGAAGCTGTTAGTTGCCGTGAATGGTACTTATCAAAGAGTTAGCACCCTCTTTAAAGGCTAAAGCATATTACAGGAGAAGTAAAAATATGTGTAACATTGACTTCTCAAAACCACCCATGGCAAAATTTAAACTGAGCAGTTAGATAGTAGAATTACACAGATGGTTATTCGTATACTTGATTCTTATGCTACCTGATTATGTACATGTACCTAGTAAAGCATGTACTGATTCTGGCTTCTTCACTAATAAGATAACCGGCAACTTAGGAGAGAAGCTTCTCCCCATCGGGCAGGCTGCGGGGGAGCAGGTGCACCTCTGAACGCCGCCCGTGATCGGCTTTTATGTGGGTGGGCCAGTTAAGGCCTGCCCAGCGTGATGCACACCCGGAAATGCTCAGCACTACCTGTGCAGGCGGGGGGAGGAGGGAGAGCTGGGGCTTGCACGAAAGAGCGCAGAAATCCTCCTGAGGCACGAAGCTGCCTCAGGGAGATTAATTTGATTATGAAAAATGGAAAAAAAGAATTAAAAAAATTACTCAGACATGTCCCCTCATGTGACGGTGTCACATGAGCTGGGACATGTCTATGAATTTTAATTAAAAATTTATTAAAGTTATAAACCCTTCCTGAAACCTCATCATGCCTGTGGATGAGGTTCCATGAAAAATATAAAGGCCGCCTGGGCTCTTCGCTTGCCCACCAACATTAAGGTTGGATGGGCAGCCCTGACAACTACTTCAATTAGTTGATTAATGGCCTTAATAAGCCTTTGACAGTTCGGTGGGCGTGCAGCCGACTCCGGTGCGCGCCGGCCGAACTGAAGATCGGAATGACGCGCCGTGACGTCGGGATGCACGCCCGATGTCACCGCGTGTCATTCTACACGTGGGTGTACAGGGCCCGCCCCTGCGGCCTGACCAGAAGATTCTGCCCTTAGTGTAACGCTTTTTATGGCATTGCCATTAGCTTTGTGACACAAACAGTACAAATTTATCTTCCATCCTACCTGACTGTAGTTAAAGCTCTTGTCACAATGTTGCAAGGGAAAAGCGTTTCCTTTGTTCTGCCAACTATGTTGGAATCAACACTAATGATATTGATCATTGAGCAGCAGTTTGCCCTAGTCCCCCTGTTTATACATTTTTAAAAATATTGGGGTGAGGTGAGGAGGAGGTCATCAAATCACAGGCATGAGATTGATCTTTATTTTTTATACAGGCATTTTAACAATCAGCAGCTCGCACTTATGGTAACACAAGGCAGCAGATAATACTTATGTAACTGACCTCATGGTCTTTGGTCTTGTGGATGATTATTGTGAAGCCCAATATTTAAGAAAACTGAGTGACCTATCTGTTCCCTTCCTCTGCTTCATAACTATCAATTTAAGAATTAAATACATATTGGTGGAGAAATTGGTGTGAGCCAATGAGCAGTTAATGTTTTCACATGGTATTCCTTGGTCTGCTGTGCTAATGGAGGTTTTAACCCATTTATTTTTATCAGCAGTTGTAATTTTTAGGCTATAACCTCTAATATTCGAATATCAGCAAGAATTCAGAATGTATTCTACATGCATTATTAACACTGATAGTTTTCAGGGCTACAGAAAGGCCCAGCAGGTTGACACAGCAACCCTGCTGCTCCACTAAATCACATGCTGCTTCTGCTCATTGTTCAATATATTTTGCTTAAAAGTGTGTACTAATGACATCATCAAGGAAACTGACTCAGAGGAATTATTAAGCCTGACAGTATGAAGGGAGATGAATTCACACACACAGTTCAAACAATGCAGCCTCTGAAGACCCTGCGTTAATGACTTTAACCACTGTCGTTAATTTAGCCCTCTCACACTGTCAAATCTTTTACCAGTATTCCCTGCTTGCTTGTTTATCACTGTTTTGCCTCCCATTTCTTTCCATCAAATTTTCCTCCATTTTTGTCCTCTTCAAAGGCATTGATTCCATGTTGGGATTTGGTCCCAGCGTTCTCATACCTTCACCAAACTGACAATTATTTGGGCGTGAGCCTCGACAATGAGGTTCAAGCAGGCTGCTTGACTGCAGTCGGCATCACAGCTCAGTCAATTCTGTGCTCAATTATGTGCACAGTTATGGCAGGAGTTATTGAATGGCATTCAGAGGTGGGAACCCTGATGGATATCCCCTTGCCTAACCCAGGGGTACTGAGCACTAATGTATAGCCCCTACTGCTATTGCCCGTTGAGACGACTTAATTCAGCACAATCCAAGGATTAAACCTTAGACCTTCCTGTTTACCTGCGTTACCCACTGACTAAGTCTGCCAAGCTACCTGGAAGGAATAGAGCCTCATAGCTTCGAAGAACAAATGCCAACAGATATAAACATAAAAGAACAATTACTATTCTTAAAAAAGGAACAGATGGCGAGACTTATTCTTTTAGGGATTTCCTTTTACATTTGTTTTGTGTGCTGAATATAAGCTCAGTCTTACTGACAATGATTGATAGGGAGTTGAAGTTCTAATTATCTGCTGTGATCTATCAATTTTAATAACAATATGGTATAGATTTTTACAGTGCAAATCCCCTGATATTCTGAATTTCTGATGACTTTTGAGGCCAGACAAATATAATTCTGTATTCCGCACACCATGGATTGCTATTTGAGGAATTGGTAATTATTTTCCAGTATAAAGCAATTGTAGACGTAAGGTTATTTATCTGACTGCTGGGCTCTTCATTTTATTCACACAATATTCATGACCATCCCAAAGACAGGTGATAAATTTGTACCAATTAGTTTGTACAGAATTAGTGTGCGTGTTTTCATTTTTTAAGATTACGTGACAAGGGCCAATGTAGACTGGGACCTAAATCATTATGTCATGGATGTCCTAATTCTTTGATTAACACAGCTGAGCATTAAAAACCCTGGGTGGCCTGAACGAAGATGATTGCTGTTGCTGCTGCGAACAACTCAATTGTGAAGTGGCATTTTCTTGGCACATTTTATGGTACATATACAATCTATTTCTCAATGTCATTGCATTGTACACAGCAGCATGGGCAATAAATGGGCAATAGGCATTAAAACACTTCCGGCTGTTGCTTTTCGAGGCATTGCTTATTTTACGTTTTATTTTCGACTTCTGACTTTTATTTTTTTACACATTAACGCCTATTGAACTTCCAGTTGGTGAGCATTGGAATATGCACATTTTGTGGTCCCTCTTCCCAATTCCACTTTAAGTCAATGGACGTTACAGTTACTGTGGCTGGTGTCAGTTTTTCCTATGGCATTGTGAGAAGCCCCAGTACTCAAAGTTACCTCTCGCATTGTGGAAAGACTGACAATTACACATTAATTAAATCATTCAATGCTGCATGGATGAAAATTAATCGTTGACACAAAGCACTGCAGATGGAGTGTACAGACATTAATCCAAAGTCACACAACAGAAAATGTGTAGCCTACCTGCTGAATGACATCTTTATCCCTGACTTTTTTTTGTTAATGAT
Source organism: Cetorhinus maximus (assembly GCF_964194155.1). Classification (NCBI taxonomy): domain Eukaryota; kingdom Metazoa; phylum Chordata; class Chondrichthyes; order Lamniformes; family Cetorhinidae; genus Cetorhinus; species Cetorhinus maximus. Next base: position 41,394,726 of record NC_135896.1, on the reverse strand, counting down.
GGATGAGCCATTTTTTTTTTTTGCATTGTTCCTTGATGATAGTGTCTTTTCCTCCACAGTTAATGTAGGGTTGGTGGTGATTATACCCAAAGATTTTCAGCCTGTACGGACTGTGGGTGACTGGCCAGGTGAGCAGTTATAGTTCTGGTGGGAGGCCAGGTTCATTTTGAGGACCAGGCCTCATTAGTTTTTAGTGGGTGAGAAAGAAGTGCCCTTGCACATTCCGCTGACTCTGGGCCTCTGCAATATTGGCTGGTTTGATCGACTAGAGTGGAAAAGAGAAATCTATTTATGCAGCAAGTTATTCTGATCTGGAATGCATTGCCTGAAAGGGCCATAGAAGCAGAATCAATAATAACTTTCTAAATAGAATTGGATAAATATTTGAATGGCAAAGATTTGCACAGCTCCGGGGAAAGGGTGTTGGGTCTAAACGGATAGCTCTTTTAAAGACTGACTCAGGCAGGAGTAGGTGGGGTGAGGTAAATGTTGCGGTGGCCATAATGACAGCAGGACTGGTGCAGTTAGTCATTCCCCACCATTTGTGGGTAACAAGCCCTGGCCCATTTCCACCAGTCAGGAGGCCTCAAAATCTACCCCTTGGTATTCTGAGTGTTAGGTGAACATTCTATGTAGGTATGGTTACATTAGCCTCTACAGATATGAGCAAGCTCTGCAGAATGATGAGCACTTTTCTGCCAAAGCCTCAAAATAAGTTCAAAATGCTTGCCTGTTTTAATGGGAAAAATTTTCCCCTCACGGGGGGAAGTGCGGGAGTGGGCGCAGGCGGGCGGGAGTGGGCGCGAGGGGGCGCGCCTCCAATTGGCGCCCCCAATTGGGGGCGTGCCACCATTTTACAAGGTCGGGCCAATTAAGGCCCGCCCAGCGTGACGTCTGCCAGGAAGCGCTATGCGCTCCCTGTGCAGTTGGGGGTGGATTCCCTCAGCCGGGAGTGCGCTCTTTCACGCATGTGCGCAAAAGAGTGCACAGATCTCCCTGAGGCTAAGTGCTGCCTCTGGGAGATTGGCTCCAAATTAAAATTTGCAATAAAAATGATAGAAAAAATTCCCTGACGTCCCTTCATGCGACACTGTCCATGGATGAGGTTCATGCATTTTCTGAAGCCCGCCAGGGCTCCCAGCCTGCCTGCCAACCTTAAGGTTGGATGGGCAGATCCATTAATGGTTGAAATTAGTCTCTCAATGGCCTCAATAGGCCGTTGATAGGTCGGTAGGCGCACAGCTGACTTGCCTATGCCCCTGCCAACCTGAAAATGGAAATGACGCGGGGTGATGTCGGGAGTTTCACCCCACATCATCCCGCATCAGTTTACGTGTCGGCGAGCGGGCCCTGTCCCCGCTCGTCAACCAGGAGATCCTGCCCATTTTATCCATTTAAGAAATTTGCATCAGTAGTTCTGCCCTACAACAAAATGCAACTTTTTTTCCAACTTACTTCACGCTACAGTGAATGAGTACATTGTCTATGATTCTTTGTACCTTTGCAATTTTAATTTGAAGAACAGATTTGTAAAATTTGAAAAAAGATCCTTGTGCATTCAGAAGGCCAGTGTGGGGCTAGAATTAAAATCATGGCGAATAAGTGATCTTTCCTTAAACATCCCTCACACATAATTCCAACTGGTACTGTGGTTTATCTTGGTACAGCAGTGTTTGCTGATAACCAGATTTCCTCTAAGTTTATTTCTTTCTCATAATTATTACATTTAATGTCACACCTTTGTGATCTCCGGGGAAAAAAAATGACTGAATTTTAGAGTTTGCTGATGAAAAGGGGTCGATTAGTAGGTTTCTAAGTATCATTATTTTTGAGTGCATAAAATCGCACTACTTTTCATTAGCATACACAGTGTTAAGGTGCGAGGTTGATTGTATGCATTCTGGATAGCTTGTAGTAATAATTAATCCCATAAAAATAGCATGCAAAGATATATTATAGTTTTCATATTTACCCAAGTCTTTTTATCTCAATGTACAAGAAGGATAAACCCTTCTTTAAAGATAATTTTTCAAAGTCAAGTGAGAATGCCTGCTTAAGTAAGGTGCTGCTTTATAACCTGAAGCTAATTTCATCATTTGCAGCAGATCAAGGCTGCCTACCAGCTGGTATCCTTTCTCCTTGGGCAGACTAATTATCCAGCTATATGATGTAAGCTGATTGGATCATTGCCCAGTTATAACCTCTAGCTTTCAGTATGTTGCCACTGCAGTATGTTCAACGTAGTTGTAGAGCAAGGCTTGGGCTGGCTCAAGATGATAGCAGTAATTAAAAGCAATCCCTCTGGTTGACAGATGAAGTGTCATTGATATATATATGGGTGACATCCTAAGCATCATTCCTATAATGAAGAAAAGTTGTTATACCTGCCTCAGTAGCCCATGCAATATTCCATCATGCAGCAGCTGTATATTCTTAACCGCATAGCGGTAGTCAATTGGAGTTTATATTGTGCTGAAATATAAGGTACAACAACCAAATCGACAATCTCAAAATCTAGTTATAAGATTGTAAGAAGCATGATCCATCAAAACATATTTTGTAAATGGATATGTCCATGAAAAGTCTTGCTATCTTTCCACGGTTAATAATTTTCAACTTTCTCAATATCAAAGAAACTGGATTATCTTTATTAAGGAAATGTTCTGTCATAGATAAACATTTTGGCTTTGCACATGGTAATGTGGAGTGACAGCATTGCTTGAAGTCTGCAGGATATGTGGAAAAATATTGATGTTCCATCAGTTTTTTCAAAATACTAAATTGTATTCATAATCTCCTTACACATGGATGGGAATATGCAAGAGTATTAGAAATCCAGATAAGGCAAATGCTGCATTCTTTATTTAACAGGAGAAGCATTTGGAAGCACCTGAACTTGATTTCAACCTTTTTGTCTTGTATGCTTTGACTTAATTGCAGGTTTTTTTTGGATACTTGATTTAATTTTCAAAAGTGTACCAGCTTCACGATACTTGGAACTTTCACTTGGTTTAAGCTCTGTCATCTTTTGCTGGTTTATTTTCTTCTTCCAATGGACTTCTTTTCCCATGCAGCGTGTTAGAAATGGTCTTAACTCTCTCTGCCTGACAGGAACTGAGTGGAAGCAGAGTTAAATTTGTGACAGTTATAACCTCATTCCTGCTTTTATTCTATCTGCCACAATGTTGCCTCCATTGATTTTGTGGGCTGGCGAGGTGCCTATCTGAATCATTGGAGGCCTCATGAGCCCATACAAGCCAGGATCCTATGAGTCTATAGGATGTCAATGCAAGCTTAACAGCCAGCTGAACAGAGTGCATGGTCTGGATGCTCAACCCATCAAAACCTAAGAGGAAGAAGGGTAAGGGGGAATAAGCCTGAATAGGTAAATATACAGTTTTTGTGGGGTAAGGAGGAACAATGCATGTTCCACCAGGATCCAACGAAATGCTGTGGGCAACTGCTAGCCCAGGATTCATCATTCCACCCACACCCTCACCCCCTTCCCATCAAGACCTACCTTTCTGCCAGCTGAATGGGTCTATGCACCAACTGATATTGAGCTGCAGTTGTTGTAATATGGATTCTTTAGATGTCCCAGTGATGAGATATTGGGACTTGCACATATAAACATGAGCCCTTTACTATTCACAGATCTCAGGTTACTGCCATGCCTGGTGCTGCTGCCATGCAGGTAGGCTGCTTCCACAGTGTTCTCTCTAGGCTGTTTTCTCAGTCTATTACCATGTGTCTCAATACATCATACCATGGGCAGTGCTATCCTCAAGTCCCACATTAAACCTTGCTCTGCCAAGTGCCTTTACATCACAATGGCATGCAGGCACATTCGACATCACACAACAGCAACGGGACACCTGTTTGGGGCAGGCAGCTTATTCAGGCAAGGAAGGCCTAGGGTCTCCTTATGAGGCTCAGAGGAAGCTAAGGAAACTCATAAAAATAATTTTAAAATATTCGACAGAGAGCATGAGCTTGAGGGAAAGCAGTGCTGGAGACCAGTAGATAAAAGCGGCAGTCTGGAGTCAGTGGGAATCAGACAGAGAGAGAGAGCGAGCCTGAGGGAAAACACAGCCACAGACCAACCAATAAAAGCAGGTGATTAGTTGTTCAGAGAGCCCCGAGATGAGGAATATGTAATTGTTCCAGGACAGAGCAGCAGAGCAGAGTGAGCCTGAGCATTAGGGAGCAAGGTAAAAATAAACTAAAAAATATCATAGGCACAATGGAGGGAGCTGGCTGGTGGGGTTTTTTTTAAGTCTTTCACAAATCTTTAGTTTATTTATGGGCAGGATTTTTGCCCTTGGCGGGGGTGCTCAGCGGGGGCAGGTGGAGGGTGGGAGTCGGGAAGCCGACTGCCGCCCGCGATCAGCTCCGCGCTGCGATTTCACACGGGCGGGTCAATTAAGGCGTGGATCGCGAGCGGGAGTGCCGGGCGCTGCTTGTGCGGGTGGGGGGAGGAGGGACAGCCGGGCTTAGCGCACAGTTCACGCATGCGCTGTGTAAAAAAAATAATGAAGAGAATAAAAATTTAATAAAACATGTCCCCTCGTGTGACTCTGTCACATGAGCTGGGACATGTTTTAATTCAAAAATAAAGTGTTTATTTGCTTTAGGAAACCTCATCCCGCTTGTGGATGAGGTTTCCTGAAAAATGTAAAGGCCGCTTGGCCTTTCGCTTCGTCGCCAACCGTCAGGTTGGATGGGCAGTGTAAATTTGAATTTAATTAGATTGTTAATGGCCTTAATTGGCCTTTTAATTATCGGCGGGCACACGGCCGACTCCAGCGCACGCCCACCGAATGAAATATCGCAGACTGCCAATGACATCGGGACACACGCCCGACATCATTGCGTGTCATTTTACGCTCGGGCGTGTCGGGCACTCATCCGCACACTGAGCATAATATTCTGCCCTATGTTACGTTTAGTTAGTTTAATAAATAGAGGCTTGGCAGGGCACTTCAATCCTTTGGAATGCACATCTTGTTCCATCTGGGAACTCCAGGATGCCTCTCATGCAACTACAACTACATATGAAGGAACTGTTGTCAGCTGCAGGACCTTGAGCTCTGGGTTTTGGAGCTTGAGCTGCAGCTGGTTTCACTCCAGTGCATCTGCAAGATTGAGAGCTTTGTGAATACCATGTTTCCATGGTGGCCACTCTACAGCTTAAGGGTATGAGGGCGAGAGGGAATGGCTGACTGCCAGGCAGTCGAGAAGGATCAGGCAAGTGGTGTCAGAATCCTCCGAGTGCATCTTCTTTTCTAATCAGTATTCAGAATAGTGGTAAGAGTGATGGCTCCTTAGGATAGCGTAGCCAGAGCCAAGTCCATGACAACACAGGTGGCTCAGCTGTGCAGGGAAACAGGAACAAGAGTGGGAAAGCAACAATGATAGGGGATTCTACAGTTAGGGGAACAGTCAAGTGTTTCTGTGGCCACAGAAGTGAATCCAGAGTGGTGTATTGTCTCCCTGGTGCCAGGGTTAAAAACATCAGTGCGCAGCTACAGAGCACCCTGAGGGGCCAGTGTGAATAGCCAGCAGTCATTGTCCATTTTAGTATCAGCAACATAGTTAGAAAGAAGGACGATGTCCTGCAGGCAGATTTTAGGGAGCTAGGAAAGAAACTAGCAAGTGAAACCTCAAAGGTAGTAACCTCTGGATCACCCCCATGCCATAAGTTGTCAGTTTGGAATTTAAGAATATTGAGAAGATGAACGTGTGATCGGAGAGATGGTACAGGAGAGGATTCCTGGGATATAGGGCATGGTTCTTGAGGAGTGGACGGGTTGCACCTGAAGAGAGCAGGGGCCAACGTCCTTGCAGGGCGGTTTGCTAGAGGGGAGACTTTAAACTAACTTAGCAAGAGGATGAGAACCAGGAGGTAATATCTGAGAAGAAAAACAGGTTTCACAAAGAAATGGGAGAGACAGATAGCACTAGAGTAAGAAATAGTAAGAGGCAATGCAACAAAGCCTAAATTGCATTTATAATGTATGTATGTGAATGCGCAGTTTGGTAAGATGCAGGCAAAGGTAGCAATGTCCGAATATGAGGTTGTGGTGATAACAGGAACTTGACTCATAAAACAGGACTGCATTTCAGAAAGATAGGGAAGAAAAGGAAGGAGGAGGGTGGCAGTATTGATTAAGGGTAACATTACATTGCTGGAGAGAGAGGATGTCCTAGAGGGGTCAGGGACAGAATCTATTTGGTTCTAGCTATGAAACAATAACAGTACCATTAGACTACTGGGTATATTCTATGACCAGTGACTAGTGGGAAAGATATAGAGGAACAAATTGCAAGGAAATTACAAAGAGATACTAAAAAACAATAGAGTAGTTATAATGGGGCTCTTTAATTATCCAAATATAGACTGAGATAGTAACAGTGTAAAGGGCAGAGAGGGGCAAGAATTTCTGAAGTGTGTTCATGAGAATTTTCTACATCAGTATGTTTCCAATCCATGAAGAAAGGGAGTATTGCTGAATCTAGTTCTGGGGAATAAGATGGGACAAGTGGTTCAAGTGTCAGCGTGGAGCATTTAGGGAATAGTGATCAGAATGTTATAAGATTTAGGTTAGCCATGGAAAAAATAAGAGCAATCCAAAGTAAGAATAATTAAAAAATGGATCTGGTCCAGATAAATTGGAATCAGAGATTGGCAGACAAAACTGTAATTGAATAATGGGCTGCCTTTAAATAGGAAATGGTTGGAGTACAATTGAGTACATTCCCACAAGGGAGAAAGGTAGGACAAACAAAGCCAGAGGTCACCTGATGACAAAAGAGATAGAGAGTAAGATGAAGCAGAAAAAGGGTACATGTGGCAAATATCAAGTGAATAATGCAATTGAGACTAAGGCCATGGTTTACTGGACAGATGGGATCCCTGCACTCCTATACACTTTGGAGACTTGGACAACCTACAGCAGGAACCTCAAAGAACACAAGTGACTCCTATGCAAGATATTTCAAATCCGGTGACAAGAAAGGTGGTCCAACAGCAGCATTCTCTCTCAAGCCAACTTGCTCAGTACTAATCACTCAAAACCAGCTCCACTGAATGGGACATGTCATTCATATGCCTGACACTAGGCTCCAAAAACAACTACTCTATTCAGAACTTGGTCCCAGCAAGAGACTCCCAAAGGACAGCAAAAATGGTTTAGAGATGTCCTCAAAGCATTCATGAAGAGATCAAACATTCCCGCCGACTCAATGGAGTGCCTGGCTTGTGACCAACCAACATGGAGAAGGCTAATTCAGGAAGGCACTGAACACATTGAAAGAGTTTGTTGGAACATGCAGAAGTGAAGCTGAAGTGTCGGAGAGTGCACACAAACCTCCAACTAACTAATCTACCTTACCATCCAAACACCACCTCCCTGCATGTGTCAGAATCTGCAGATTGTGCATTGGACTTATCAGTTACCTCAGAATCCATTGAACTGAAGTGGAAGCAAATCATCCTCGATCCTGAGGGACTGCCTAAGAAGGACAAAAAAAGGCAAGTGGGACCCAGGCTGAATATAGAATGTTCAAAGGATAAGTGAAAAAAAGTATAAAAGCAGCAAAGAGAGAGTAGGAAAAGAGATTGGCAGCCAACATAGGACAGGATATTGAGTTCAGTGAGCGGGGGGCGGGACCCACTCGCCGACGCAGGATGACGTCAGGCAGAACCCGCGACATCACCCCGCGTCATTTCAATTTTCAGGTCGGCGAGGGTGCAGCCGAATCAGCTGTGTGCCTGCCAACCTGTCTACGGCCAATTGAGGCCATTTAAAAACTAGTTGAAGTAGTTAAAGGACCTGCTCATCCAACCTTAAGGTTGGCGGGCAGGCTGGGAGCCCTGGCGGACTTCAGAAAAAGCATGAAACCTCATCCATGGGCGGGGTGAGATTTCATGTACGTTTTTAAAAATGTAATGAAAGTTTAATTAAACGTGATGGTCATGTCCCAACTCATTGGGACATGTCAGGGAAATGTTATTTTTCTATATTTCACATTTTTGAATTTGGCGCTGATTTCTCTGAGGCAGCACTTAGCCTCAGGGAGATGAGTGTGTTCCTTTGCGCGAATACGCGGAAGAGCGCACTCTCGGCTTAGGGAATCCCCCCCGCCCGCACAGGGAGCGCATAGCAATCGGCGCCCCTGATTGGGGCCGCTGATCGGAGGCACGCCCGCACGCTCCCGCTCCCGCTCCTGAACTTGGCCCCCAACAGGGGGAAAATCGCTCCCATAAAAGTGAATCCAAATGTCTTCAATAAGCAAACTGTTTTTAAACTAATTTGATTGAATCTTTCAATGAGATAACAAAAGGGATTGATGAGGGTAATGTGGCTGATGTGGTGTGCATGGGCTTCCAAAAGGCGTTTGATGAAGTGCCACATTACAGGCTTACCCGCAATCCATGGAATAACGGGACTGTGGTAGCATGGATATGAATTTGTCTGAGTGACAGGAAACAGAGAGTAGTGGAGAATGGTTGTTTTTCATACTGGAGGAAGGTGACTGGTGGGGTTTCCCAGGGCTAAGTGCCAGGACCATTGTTTTCCTTGATATAAATTGATGACCTAGACATGTGTGTGTAGGGCACCATTTCAAAATATGAATATGACACAAAAATTGATTGTCTTTTGAACTGTGAAGAGGGTAGTGATAAATTCCAAGAGGACAGAGAAAGGCTAGCGGAATGGGCAGAGAACTGTGCAGTGATTCATTTTGAGAGAAAGAATGAGGAAATGCAATCAAAAATAGAGTGACCCAGATTTTTGCTCCTGGGTCGAGTGTGCAGATGGAAGGATTCCCGGCTCTGCAAAACCAAGACCAGGATTTTCCGTTTGGTGGGGGTGGGGGTGGGGGGTGGGGTGGCTGGAAGAGGGAGCGGGAGTGTGCGAGCGGCAGTGGGTGTGCACAGGCTGTTGGGTCCAATGGCGACCTGGCAGCCTGTTTAAAAGAAAGCCTGGCAGCCTCCTGTAGGCTGCTCGCAATGGCCAGTTCCAGGCCGCAGCAGAGGGGCTCGGGTGAGCAGCCCAGGCTGCAGGGTTGGCCAGTGTGCCCCTCGTTTTTCTGATGACTGCTTTGCTGCCCTCCTCGAGGAGGTGGCAGCACAGCAGGAGGTGTTGGTCCCCCAGGATGGGAGGAGGAGGCCCCCGCACATGATGAAGCATGCCTGAGAGGAGGTGGCGGAGGTGGTGAGCTCCCGCGTTGTGGTGCGGCGCACCTGGATCCAGTGTTGCAAGCATTTCAATGATTTTTTGCGCTCTGGAAGGGTGAGTACCTTATTGGGTGGGCAAGCAGATTGTGCCCATGCTGAGGTCAGCCTGAGTGGGTCAAGAGGAAATGTGTTTTGCCCCCGCAGCATGTGTTGATCTTAGTCCCGCATGACTGGTTTGGGGGCAACCTCGGGGAGCTGCACCTAGGCGCAGACTCAGAACTCCAGGACATGTCCTAGTCAAGGTGATGAGATGATGGAAGGGGAGTCTCAAGGTGGCGTGGCAACGAACCATCTGCAGCCCTCTACACTGCACGTGCTAGCGCCTCCTTGCTATGGGTGGAAATACCATGTGGTGCCTAATGTGATGGAGGCAGCATGTGTCCAAGGGAGCGGTGGGGAGCAGGCCCAGCATCTTTGTGTGAGTGTTCGGCAGCAGTGGGGTGAGGAGGTACTGGAGGCCTATCTGTCCCACTCTGGTTGGCTCTTCTCTCTTTTCCAGGAGAAGAATGCTCATAACCTGGCTGAGCGTGTGAGGACTGGAGGCGGCCAGGCACAGCTCTCCTTATTAAGCCGTTTCGAGCAGGAGGCCCTTGAACTGAAGAGGCGCCATGCACCCAGGTCTGCTGGTGTCGGTGAGGCAGGGGTGACACGGCCAGGTATTTAAAGCCAACAGTGAGGTCCACATTGTCCGCACAACAGCCATAGCACTGATGATTGTTAAATTAGTTATTGTTGCAACATTGCTGGGCCATTGGTTAAGGAAGGTTGAGCACATAATGATCTGGGGGACAGGGATGAACTTTGCCATTTTCTCCATGCTAAGTGATCCACTGTCCCTGTTCTTCCTTTCAGCATCATCAGAGCAGGACCGAGAGGAGGAGCAGCAGAGGCCCCCTCTCACACTTGAGGGGCCTGAAGCCTCACCAGCGTCACACCATTTCTGCCAGGCAGGCACCAGCGCAGATACCTGCACCTCGGTGGGAATTCGCACAACGGCTAGTGCCCTGGGGCACAGTGGTGAGGGCACTTCACAGTCGCTGGAGGAGCTGGCAGAGACAGAGAGTGCCCATGGCACCAGCAGTCGGACGACTGCAGGGGACCAGGCACATGCTCAGTCGGTGCGTGATGATGTGCCTCTGGAGTCGTCCGCGACGCAGCAAGTGCAGGAAATGCGGCCGGATGTGCGGGAGCATCTGGCGGAGATACATGAGGCTATGCTTGGCATGGTCTCCGTGGTGGAGGAGTGTATGTGAACGCTCACTGAAGCAATGAGCCACATGCCCGAGTGCCAAGCGTCCTCCATGGAGAGGCTCCTCCAGGAGACCAGTCAGGGCTTCCTGGGGATGTGCTCTGACCAGCAAGCCCTCACATCGGCATTGACCTCAGCTGGTCAGTGCCAGTGTGGGAGATGGTGTGGGCATCAAGTTTCCCAGCTCGTTGCACATCCATCCATGGTGACCAGGGAGGTCCGAGGCGAACTCACGTTGGCAGAGCAACTGCCTGTCGTCTCTGCGGCTCCTCTCAGGGTGCTCCAGATGAAGGCAGCAGTTCCTCCACCCCTCTCCCAGTGACCATATCATCTGGTGAGGCTGCTACAACTGGGGAGGTGCCAGCTGTGGAACTGGCAGCTCCCTCCCAGGCAGGGCCAGCACAGTCTCCACAGGCCAGACGTCGACCGCCAAGATCATCGAGGCCAACAGGACAGCAGAGTCAGCAGGCTGTCTCAGATGCCAATCTGAATGATGGGGTGGCACCAAGACGTAGCACCCGGAAACGAAAGCATAAGGCACCGTAGGCACTCCACAGGTTTCTCACTGGTGCTTTTGTGTTGGCCGGAGATTGGGTCCTTGTGAATTCTTTTTGATTGTTTACATTATTGTTTTCTATTTGTGATAACTTCTGCTTCACACATTAAATGCCAGATGTGTGACCATGGCTGAGGGTGCCTCATTTCTTCTGCATGTGTATGTTTAAGAGAAGTGTAATGACTGATTTGTTGGACATTCAGCTTTATGAATAAGGCCCTTAGTTAGTGCTGCTGACCTGGCAGATTTTGCACTTCAGTGTCGAGTATTGAGCTGACAGCTTGTCCTGGTGGTCCATCTGTGGTGTGCAACCTGAAGGTTCATTGGATTAAAGCCTCCCGGGTGCCCCTACCTCCCTGGAGTGTGCCCGGGTCAGCGTCTACCCTCTCAGCATTTCCCTGTGCGTGCTCATCCTCGGACTCACTGCTGGACTCATCGTGTGCAGCTGCAGCCATTGCGTCTACATCTTCATCGTCCACTGCATCCCCCCTTTCCAGCGCAAGATTGTGGAGAGCGCAGCATGCAACCACTATCACCGAGACACGATCTGGGGGGTTACTGGAGTGCGCCCCCTGAGCGGTCCAGGCATCGGAGGTGCATCTTAAGAAGACTGATGGTTCTCTGCACCACAGCTCATGTGGTGCCATGGCTGCTATTGTAGCGCTGCTCAGCTTCTGTTCTTGGATGGCGGAGAGGCGTCATGAGCCACCTTCGCAGGGGATGGCCCTTGTCACCCAGCAGCCATCCATCCAGCCGGGCCGGAGCACTGAAGAGCCCCGGCACATGGGAGTGTCTGAGGATGTAGGCATCGTGGGAGCTGCCTGGGTACCTTGCACAGACTCGTAGAATCTGCATCCTGTGATCACACACTATCTGCACGTTCATGGAGTGGAAGCCCTTCCTGTTGACGAAGGCACCGAGCTCAACTGCTGGCGCCTTGATGGCCACATGTGTGCAGTCTATAGCACCCTGGATGCGGGGGAAGCCAGCAATGGCTGTGAAGTCTCTGGCTCGCTCTGTCTGGCTTGCCTGGTCTACCAACGGCAGTGGATGAAGGTCAATGCACGCCTGAACAGAGCGTCTGTAACCTGCTTGACACAAGTGTGGACAGCTGATTGGGAGACACCGCAAAGATCACCCACTGAGCCCTGGAAGGAGCCAGAGGCATAGAAGTTGAGGGCAGCTGTGACCTTCAGAGCCACTGGCACGGAGTGTCCACCCACACAGTTAGGGGAGATCTCAGGGCCTATCATTTGACATATTGTTGACTGTCTCCCTTGAGAGTCGGAGCCTCCTTTGGCACTGCACCTCAGTCATATTTAGGTAACTGCTTCACCACCTGTATACCCTGGCAACAAGATGGTGGCATCTTTTGCGGCCCCTTCCACCTTGGACTACCTCTTGGCCCTGCGCCCCTTGTGCCTGCACCTGTCCTCCCAAAGGTGGCTCTCCTAGAGGCTGGATGTGCACTCCTGGCCTCCTCCCCCTTCTAGCCCTCCCTTCTTCCTCAGAGGTGCTGCCTCCAGTGGCCAGATCAGATCCCATACCCAGGCTAAGGGAAGGCTTCCTGAAATCTGCAGGCCCGGAAAAGATTCCTCACTGTGGAGTGCTGTCCTGAAGGTTAAGAGTCCAGAAAAAGCTGCTGGGATGTGCTCTGAAGTACTGCAGATCACACAGGCAAGTTTGAAAAACTTTCACCAATAAATAGTTCACAGAGCAGATTCACGACCCCACCCGCCCGTGGATGAGATTAATACAAATGTCTCATACCCGCCTGCCCGTTGCGCATGTGCGCTGACCTGATGATCGCACAGGCGCTGAAAAATTGGTGTCGATTGAAGACTAAAGGGCCTTAAGTGGCCCGTTAATTAATGGTGGGCACACGTCAGACTTCATCGTCGGCCCGCCCAGCGAAATATCACGATGGAGCATGGTGATGTTGGGACACTCGCCCGATGTCACCGCGCGTCATTTTATGTGCGGATGTGCGGGGCCCACACCACCGCACGTCAAATGGAAAATTCTGCCCCAACCTTTAAAAAATGGCCTCCATGCTCCAGCCCTTTGTTTAAGTTTAAAATAGTGATTAAAACAGCCCTCACCCCTCAACCCCTCACCTTCCATGCACTCCCCATGTCCCCATGCCACCATATGCCCCGACCCAACCTCCATGGCCCCCATACCCCCTATGCCAGCCCATGCCCCTCTACCCACTGCCCTTTGCCCTTGCCCCTACATGCCAACTCATCCAGTATTCTTTAACAGTTCTTTGACAGCTTGACAGTTCTTTGACAGTTTCTTGACAGCTTTGACAGTTTGAGTGAGTTATTGCACTTTTTACACACAATCATGTTTACTTTTACCTCTCCAAAAGGGTGCCTTACCTCTCCCAAAGGTGTCCCAGGACCAGATCCAAAGGGTACCCTGGCTCTCCAAACGAATCCACCAAGCTTAGACTTCCTCTTATCTGTTATAATCTGCACACGCCAAGTTTTACACTCTTGACCTACCAAATTCCCAAATCAGTGGATGCAGCTCATGATTTAAATGCCCAGCTGCCTTTGTAAACTACGCATGCACGAACCCCGGCTCAACTCCAATCTCGTCCATACGAAAATTGAAAATACTGGGTTCGTGGGCGGGACTTACAATTTCAGGTCATTTCCAGGATTTTCACCATGACGGAGAGCTCTCCATTGTAGTGAAAATCTGGGCCAGCACAATTTTAAATAGGGTGCAGGAACAGAGGGACCTGAAGGTGGCAGGGCAGGTTGAGAAAGCAGAAATAAGGTGTATGGGATCCTGGGCTTTAGAAAATAGAGGCATAGGATGCAAAAGCAAAGAAGTAATGGTGGACCTTTATAAAACACTGATCCAACATCAGCTGGAGTATTGTGTCCAATTCTAGGCACCATGCTTTGGAGAGGATTTGAAGGCATTGGAGAGGGTGCAGAAAATTTTTTACAAGAATGGTTCTGGTGATGATAGACTTCAATTACAAGGAGTAATTTGTGAAACTTGGCTATTCCCCTTAGAGAAGAGAAGGCTGAGGGTGATTTTATAGAGGTACTCAAAATTGTTAGGAGTCTGGAGAGTGAAGATAAGGAGAAACTGTTCCCATTGGTGAAAGAGTTGAGAACCAGACATTATCAATTTAAGGCAAATCTAAGGCAAAAAAAACAGAGGCAATATGAGGAAAAACTTTTCTACACAGGAAATAGTTACGATCTGGAATAAACCGTGTAAGAATTTGGTGGAAGCAGATTCAGTTGTGGCTTTCAAAAGGGAATTAGATAATTATTTAAAGAGAAAATATTTGTAGGCTACAGGGAAAAGGCAGAGAAGTGGAACTTGCTAAGTTGTCCTTACAGAAAGCTGACATGGGCACAACAAGCCAAAAGGCCTCCTTCTGTGCTGTAGCTATTCTATGATTCCATGAAAAACTTACCTTGCCTCTTTTGGCAAAGTTAAAAAAAAATATTTTTCTAAGGCAAACAGTTTTGACCTGGTGAGGTAGCCATCACTGCTTCCCTGCTCAGGGCCCAGGTTAAAACTTCAGATCAGGCACAATGATATCATCGGAGCCCCTGCTGCATAGTTAAAGAGGCCCCATCAGCTTGATCGGTAACCCTGCTGCCTGCAATTTAAAATTGCACTTTAACTGTTCCGCACCACGCTTCTGCCCGGCAACATGGAGGTTCAAATTTCCCCCAACATTATATTTTAATTGGCATTCACATAATAAGATATGCATAAATTAGACTAAAGTGCTAAAAGAGAAATATGTACCAGCTATATAGAAAGGTTTATCATCTGAATTTATAACACTGGGAGTTATGAAGGTTGAAGGGAACTCCTTGAAGAGCAATATCCTAGCTTTGCATGCGGTCACTGACAATTAAAATGAATATTTTTCATATTTTGCTAAACCATAATACTCATGTTCTTAGTATAATTGAATTATTTGTGAATTTGATAATTGCTAGTCAGAAAATGGTAATAAAAAAAGCTATCTTTCAGTCACTTGGATAGTGCCCGGAGATCCAGTTTGCGAGCTTGCTGAGTTTGGGATTGAAGCATTAAATCTTGCTAATGCTTAATTTGCTAAGTGGAGTGACTGCAGAATAGAAGTTCAAGTGGATTGGACAAATGTTCTTTTTATGTTGTATGAATAATTTTTCAAATTTATGAACATATTAGAATTATTCAAACATTCAGTACTACCACGCAATTTAAAACATCAATCTTCCTGGCTGTGACCAACTCTGAACCTAGCAACATGGATGTACTCACTGGTTTCCTGCAGAGCACAGTTTTATTCCATGATTTTAAACATTTGCACAGCATTTACGAGTTATACCCTGAATAATCAATGTGTGAGGGCAAAAAAACAAGAGAACAGGTAAGAAATTAACAACTTATCATCATCATTTCACATTTGAGGGCTAAATGTTTTGTATATAATATTGAAGTTCATTGTATTATCCTTGGTCAACTTTGTGGGGTTGTTAGTAAACCCAACAAAGAAAAACCTGTGCCATATCGGCCAACATTTAAAGGCTTGTATCAATTCTCTTTCTTTGGTATTATAGATGGACTAAAGCTTATGTTGATAATAATGTCTGCAAAAATAATTTCTGAAATAATTTCCTGAAGCACATTGGGCAAAGTAATTTCTAAGCTTATAAATTCCACAGCCAGGAGCTATCCACAGAAAAGAACCTCAAACCAGAATTTAGTCAACACATTGTGTGAATGATATGGCAGGACTACTTTGCATGTGTTGCCCATCTTTTGTGATTGACAGTTCAGGTAGATTTTACTTGACAGTTGTTTTTCTTGCTTGATCTGAGTTAGCTTCCTCCTTTATCAGTCACAAACTTATTACTAACTTTCTTTAACATTGGTGGAAAGCACACTCCTCTTTTCAGGTACCAATTTAGATCAGTTGGTGAATCCACCATTTCACAAGTCTACCAAAGAAATGGGGAAAACTTCAACTACCAGCATTCTTCTTCTCCACTGGAAAAATGTGCGACTGGCAGGGAAACATCAGGTGGGGACACAAGAACACAAAATTAGGAGCAGGATTAGGTCATTCAGCCCCTCAAACCATTCGATAAGATTATGGCTGACCTGATTGTGGCCTCAACCTAACTTTCCTGTCTACACCGCATAACCCTAGACTTCCTTGCTGATCAAAAATCTAAGTCAACCTTGACATATTCAATGACCTCGCCTCTACTGCTCTCAGGGGAAGGTAATTCCACAGGCTAATGACGCTCTGAGGAAAGAAAAATTCTCCTTACCTCTGTCTTAAATGAGACACCCCTCATTTTTAAATAGTGTTCTCTGGTCCTAGACTTCCCGCAAGTGGAAACATCCTCTCAGAATCCGTCTTGTCAAGTCCTCTCATGATCTTATATGTTTCAATAAGATCACCTCTTATTCTTCTAAACTCCATTGGGAGAGGGCCAACCTGCTCAACTTTACGTCATAAGATAACCCCTTCATCCCAGGATTCAATTGAGTGAACTTTCTCTGAACTTCTTCTAGTGCAATTATATTCTTTCTTAAGTAAGGAGACCAAAACTGTATTCAGTACTCCAGATGTGACCTCACCAATGCCCTGTACAGCTGTAGCAAAACTACCCTACTTTTATACTTGATTTCTCTTGCAATAGGCATCTTCATTCCATTTATCTTCCAAATCACTTGCTGCACCTGCATACCAACTTTTGGTGATTCATGTACCAGGACACCTAGATCCCTCTGTGCTGTAGTGTTCTGCTGTTTCTCTCCATTCAAATAATATGCTACTTTTCTATTCTTCCTGCCAAAGTGGACAAGTTCACATTTTCCATATTATATTCCATCTGCCAATTTTTTTCCCACTCACTTAACCTATCTAAATCCCTCTGTAGGTTCTCTTGACAATTTACTTTTCTAGCTATCTTTTGTTATCAGCAAATTTTGTTACCATACCTGTTCCTTTAGTCACGTCATTGATATAGATTGTAAATAGTTGAGGCCCCAGCACTGATCCCTGTGGCACTCCACTAGTAACAGCTTGCCAACCTGAAAATGACCCATCTATCCCTACTCTCTGCTTCCTGTTAGCTAACCATTCTTCTCTCCATGCTAATATGTTATCCCCTACACCATGAGTCTTATTTTGTAAAGTAATTTTTGATAAAGACACCTTGTCAAATGCCTTTTGGAAATCTAAGTGCACCATCTCTAGAGGGGTTCCCCTTTATCCATTTCCCCAGTACTGGTCCCA
Organism: Cetorhinus maximus; assembly: GCF_964194155.1. Taxonomy (NCBI): domain Eukaryota; kingdom Metazoa; phylum Chordata; class Chondrichthyes; order Lamniformes; family Cetorhinidae; genus Cetorhinus; species Cetorhinus maximus. The sequence continues at coordinate 41,377,394 of NC_135896.1, read as the reverse complement.
GTGTCCCATGGAACAAAACCCATTTCTCCCACACCAATCTTTGAGCCATGCATTTAACTCTCTAATCTTAATTACCCTCTGCCAATTTGCCCGTGGCTCAGGTAATAATCCAGATATCAATTCCTTTGAGGTTCTGCTTTTTAATTTAGTTGCCCATACTCCTTATGCAGAACTTTTTTCCTAGTCCTATATATGTCATTGGTACCTACTTGGACCAAGACAACTGGATCCTCCCCCTCCCCCTGACTATACCATCCCCTACTGCTACTAAATTTCTATTTACTCCCACATGCTTGAATGGCTCCCTGCACCACAGTGCCATGGTCAATTTGCCCATCCTCCCTGCAGCCCCCGCACTCATCCATACAAGCTGCAAGAACTTCAAGTCTGTTGGACAATTGCAAAGACTCATGCTCTCCCTTCTTGATCCCCATAGCTGCCCCACTTGCAGTCACTCCCTCCTGTCCCTGACCACGGACTAAATCAGACCGTCCTAATCTAAAGGGTGTGACTGACTTCTGGAACAAAATGTCCAGGCACTTTCCCGCTCCCTGATGCATCATAGTGTCCGCAACCCGGCCACCAGCTCATTGACTCTGAGCTGAAGCTCCTCGAGCTACAGACACTTACTGCAGATGTGTTTGCCATGGATCACACTGCAGCAGCACCCACATGCTGCAGCTGCAATACATCACCTGCCCTGCCATCTTTATCAGGATTTAAGTAACTAATTAATTAATGATTTCCTTAATTAGTTTTTAAATAATGCCTCTAGAATTTTTGTCCTTATACTTATTATTTCAAATTATGTTCTACTTAGTTCAGATAAGACAAATAGGAAATACTAACCTGCCAATCATCTACCTGCTTCCCTATGATGTTACTCCTCGATTTTTGTTTCTGAGCATGGCCCTGAATCCACAGACTGCCTACAGGCGGCAGCGGCAGCTAAACCTACTCTCCGCTGGAGTCTAACTGTTTTTATCCCTCACTCTCCTATGAAATCTTGGTAAGCCAAGACTCTGACATTTTTGTTGCAATGCCAAGAAATCCTCCTCAGAAATCCAAGAACCCTGTTTGCTTTGGATGTTATCTGCTGAATGCGGAGTCCCCATTGAACCCCCAGGTTTTTAAGATGAACCCCCAGGTTTGGTTGTGTATCTACCTCTTGGAGAATTTGATTATAGAACTTAAAGCTATTTGTTGGTAATGCATATGATGTAACATTTTTTTTGTATTTGAATGCCACCTCCCATTGGTCCTGTCATTTTTGCAATTCCAGAAGATCATCATGCAATGAATTGATATGACCTTGAGTGTTCCCTGATGTGTAAACCACACAGTCATCTGCAAATAGTTGCACCCTGTATTTTAACTTGTTGGGAAGGTTCTTTATGAATGTCAAGAAGATTAAAGGTCCCAACACAGCTCCCTGGAGCACCCAGGGAGGACATCTCCAGGTGAGGATAATTCTCCATTATATCACTCTTTGTCTTCTGTTGACAAGGAAGTACCAGCTGACCCAATTAAACCAGCTTATATTTCACCTCTTTTCTATTTTTCCATAGTTCTGTTGAAGAGTCATACGGACTCGAAAAGTTAACTGTGTTCCTCTCCGCAGATGCTGTCAGACCTGCTGAGCTTTTCCAGGTATTTTTGTTTTTGTTTTGGATTTCCAGCATCCGCAGTATTTTGCTTTTATCTTAATAATGTCCCCCTGGTTCCATAGTGGTGTTATGCTGCCTTTAGAAATATTCAGTGCGTTTTTCTGTGATTATTTTAAACCAACACAACTTGTTACCAATATGTCCAATGTGAGTTGTTTCTTTTTTATGTACAGCTTTTCTAAGTGGCTCATCATCATTTCATGAATTTTCATGAATACTTGAAATTGGGGGCCTCCCTTTTTCAAAGAAGTGAATTTCCTTTTTTGGTTGAGGCTTAATAGGTAGTGAAGTGTGTAATTTTGTAACATAAGCTAACACTATTGAAAATACCAATCAAAATGGACAGATTTGTTTTGGAATATATAATTTACGTAGAGCTGTAAAAGGTGCATTGCATTGATGATCACTGCTGTTTGGGTTTAGCCCAGCACCTTGCTCTGCATGCTCATCCAATAGAAACCACATTGCCACCCCCTCATACAGCGATTTCATTGCAACATTTTTATGTGGAAGATTATGTATATATTTAGTGTAGAATTTACATTTAAAAATGTTACCATGTTTGTGACTGTGCCTAACAATGAATTCTATAACAGTATGCAATTCAAACTCCAAAGGCAAAATCTGATATTTGCCATATTGTAAGTTCTTAATTGCAGTAACTGAGGCTTTTTAAATAGCCAAACCTAGCAGGTTAAAAATGGGATGTGTGAAATTCAGTAGTTCGAGGCAATCATTTATGGTGACATCAAACAGTTGGACAGCCTCATCATAGTCTGTAAATAACCCAGGTCATGTCCTTGATGGGTGAAATATTGCAATGATGTCCCTTCCCCAGTGACTAAGACTACAGGAAAAATAATAATCTGTTTACTGTTTATTTGATAATCAAATCCTGTTCTACAAGATGTTTAACATACAGGGTATGTCCTCTAGAAAAACTAGCCAAGATTTCAAAACCAGAACCAATTATTAAAACATTGAAAGAGATCCATCAGTGAAATGCAACCAGTAAAATCTCATTTCAGAGGATATTAGCCGAAGCGTAATGTATGTCCAATATATTTACAAGAAGCCTTTTAGTTTACAAATGTGATCCAAAACTGATTCAGCAGATGTTTATCACATGCGTACTGCAAAAAAAAACAATGAAAGGGTTTGTGTCACTGTAACCTGGAGCAAAAAGGCATCTTGCCCTCAGTACTTAATTGTCCTTAAATTGACTGCTGGGGTATGTTTGCACTACAGTAAACACAGCAAACTTTGGTAACATGGTTTTCTTTCCACTTAGAGCTCAAAAAGAACTTGCTCGCAGCATCCGATACAATCAACAATGTCTGTGCATTACTGATCGGTTTATTGTTCCCTTTTTTTTGTATGCAGATGTAAGTGTTCCACAAGGTACCTTCGAACAATGCCTCTTTTAGTAGCATCTGTTGAATATCATTTGCTGCGGTTACTTCTGAAATCCGACAGTGAAAGATAACCACAGGTGCCACATGACTCCTGGGCACTGTGGCTGCAGACCATACCAGTGCTGACCCTTATTTATCTGGCTGTGGATCCTGCTGCAAATACATTGAAGTATATTTAGTTTTCTCTCTGCTCTGATCATTTAACCAGTTCCCATTTACTTCTCAGTCTAACATGGCCACAGTTGAACGAAGGGCATTTTTAGAACAGGTACCAGATCCTGACTGGCAACAATAGGTTGTACCAGGTGCAGCTTAAAAATAACCGGAACAAACCCAATATTATAGAACTATCAATGGACATAAGTTATGAAAGTCTTCAACATACAGCATGGTTCTCTCAACTCATTCATTATTCTGATGCTGATGGGTTATGAACCCAAGGTCACTAGTGGAATGTTTTGTATCCCCCGGACTAATACAATATTCTCGTTACTGGCAAAGTTGCAAAACGATTGGAATGTACAACTGGTTAGATTTAATTTTAGATTATATTCAGCTTCATTTATAGATTTCCTGAAATATGTCAAAACATTTATGAATAGAGAGTCAGTTTATTAAGTACTCTCTCACACTTTTAACAAACATACCTAATGACTAGTTAAACAACTAAAAGGAAAAAATCTGAATCTGATATTAAATCACAGATTTAATCGCTGATGCTGAGGTACAATTCAATAGGCAATTCATGCAGTTTTGACTCTCCCCAGTGGGATGCAGTATCTCTTCCAACAATGAAAATAACAACAACTTGCATTTATATAGCACTTTTAACATATAAAAAAATCCCAAAACACTTCACAGGAGTGTTTTAAAACAAAATTTGACAAAATGATATTAGGACAGATGACCAAAAGCTCAGCCAAAGAGATAGATGTCAAGGAGTCAAGGAGCATCCTTAAGGAGGAAAGAGAGGCCGAGAGGGAATTCGAGCGCTTAGAGCCTTATTTTGAAGGCATAGCTTCAATGGTGGGGAAATTAAAATCAGGGACGGCCAAGAGGCCAGAATTAGAGGAGAACAAGTATCTCAGGTAAGCACACATAGTACGACATAGTATTTACTGCACTGAAACAAGTCATAGTTCAGCTGGTCCATCTGAGTGTTTATGCTCCATTTAAGCTTCTTCCCACCTTTCTTCATCTAACCCCATCAACATATTCTTCTCTTCCTTTCTCTCTCATGTGTTTATCTAGCTCCCCCTGCTCCATGTCACAGTCTTTCTTGTGATAAGGAAATTCACTCAATCTAGAGTTGGAGTGGCAAACTGCTCTGCTTGAGTCTGAGATGGGACAATTCGAAACAATCAATTTATCATGATTGGACTTATTCAGTAATGCACTTTCAATATTGCTATTGGTCTCAATAAATGAGTGTCTTTTTTCCCATATACCACAAATAACTTCTGCTAATTTACAGAATACTTTGTGCTTTAAAATGTTGCAATAAGCCCTTGAGTACATTTAGTGTTTTTCCTAGCTGTATGATGAAATTTACATTAGATTTAATTGCACTATGTGACACCCTGACCCCAGTTTCCTTGTAATCTGGATTTGCATGTCATAGAAATGCCTCATATTGATCGTCACAGCTTCATCCCCACTCCACCTCTTCATTCATCACTTTTCCAAGCGCATGTACAAAACTGTCTAAATTTGACGTCTCCAACTCTTTGTCACTGTTTTCTTAGAGTAGATTTATTGTACATTTCCAGTCAATGTTTTTCTGACAGGTAATCATTTATAACACTTGAGTCTCACTCTCTGATGCCAGCTTTGTAAAGTAAAGGCATCCCTAGACCTACAGAACTTTAATCTTGTGGCATACAAAGCTCTTAGCAATGTGTTTTATTAGACTGTAAAATTCATGATTATTGTAATTTAGTATTAATGAGCCATAACCAAAAAGTTCCTGCCATTCGAATGCTTGTTTAAAGTCATATGATAAATGACTAAACCTTTCCCCTATTTTCCTCTTCTTGCTCCTTTACTCTTCTTCCTTGACTGGCTGGATCTGATAAATTGGCATAAGTAACCTCTCTGTTAAAATTAGCTTTGTTCCATGGTCATCATGCTGGGGGTGGAGCACTTGAGTCCTGCAGCATCTTACACTTTAAATATTGCAATTTTCACAAAATAATTGACTGTTACACTTACTCAGCTATGTGCAGCCAATGATAACACTTTATCAAAATATTTAGACAGTTAATGACTCTACAGATCATTTGAGTGTGCTATTTTATTATCTTGTCAGCTTACCTACATTATACACTGAATCAGTATTAAAAAGACGGTACCTTTCTCAAAATGAAAACAACTGCTTCTGTATCCTTTTCAGGTTAATGGTATGTTCTGGTTTACTTACGCCATGCAGAAGTACCATGTATTGCTTGTGATACTTTCGTATGGCACAGTATAGTAGCACTCATCACTGAATCAGAAAGTTGTAGGCCCACTCCAGGAGTTGTGCACATAATCCAGGCTGACACTTCTGTGCAGTGCTGAGGGAGTACTGTATTGCTGCAAGTATTATCGTTTATATGATGTGATGGGGAAAATTTTATTGTAGCCGTGCAGGTTCCACCGACGGGCCAGAAAGCCGGGGGGTCATAAAGTTATAGTTATTTATGGCACAGAAGGAGGCCATTTCGCCCATTGAGTCCATACCAGCTGGTCATAGAGCAATCCTGACAGTCTCATTCCCCCCACTCTCCCTGTAACCTGCAAGTTCATTTCTTTCAAGTGGCCATTTAATTCGCTTTTGAAATCATTGATAGTCCCTGCTTCCATCGCTGTTGTACGCAGCGAGTTCCAGCTCATTACCACTTGCTATGTAAATAAGTTCTTTCTCACATTCCCCCTGCATCTCTTGCAAAAAAACCTTGAATTTGTGTTCCCTAATCCTTGTACTAACAGCTAATGGGAACAGTTAATTGTCTACTTTTTCCAAGGCATGAATTTTGCGCTCATTGGGCAATTAATGGCCAGCTAGCGTGAAACGGAGCCTGAGAGAGGCTCAGCACTGCTGGTGGGGGCAGGAAGAGGGTGAGCGCCGACGTTGCCATGGGTGCTGGTGAGCACTTCCACTGAATTCCTTGAAGGCAGACAGATGCCTCAGAGAGCTGCAGACCTCCAAATAATAAAAGAAAACACAAAATGCTGCAAAAACTGTCCATGCAGCGCCCTCTATAACAAGCACCTGAAAACATACCACACAAAAAAAAAGTCCCCAGATATCCCTTATTATTTTAAATCCTAATGGAGACTTCATCCCACCCTCGGATGAGGTTTCATCAAAAACGTAAAGCCCGCCTGGCCGATTGGCCCATCTGCCAACCGTAAGGTTCCACACTCCACGAAAAATCGCTTACAATTGGACCGTTAACAATTTTAATTGCCTGTTTAATTGTCGGCAGGCGCTTTTCCGACCTTTGCGCATGCCCACCGAGCGAAATATCGCATCGGGATGCTCACCCGGCATCATCTGTCATAATTTTACGCCCGTTCAGGGCGGGCACGAGCCTGCCCACAGGCCGGAAAATTCTGGCCCAAACTTGTTATAATCTTGTACACCTCTACCAAATCTCCCCTCAGTCTCCTTTACTCCAAGGAAAACCACCCCAGTTTCTCTCACCTAACCTTGTAGATGAAATCAACAATCCCTAGAACCATTCTGGAAAATATCCTTTGCACACTCTCCAGTACCCTCACATCTTTCCTAAAATGTGGTGACCAGAACTGGATGCAATACTCTAGTTTTGGCCTATACCAGAGCTTTATAAAAGTTCATCAGAACTTCCCTACTAATGTGCTCAATGCCTCTATTTATGAAGCCCAAGATCTCGTACGCTTTGCCAACCACTCTCTCCACCTTCAAAGCTCTATGCATGTGAACCCCAGGTCTCGCTGTTCCTACATACTATTTAGAACTGTGCCATTGAGTCTATATTGCCTCTCTCTATCCCTTCTGCCAAAATGCAGCACCTCACCCTCCTCTACATTAAATACCACCTGCCATTTGCTCCTATCCATTCTGCTTGCCTACCCATGTCCTGTTGTAGATGATCAATATCATCCTCACTATTTGCCACTCCTCCAAGTTTGGTATCATCAGCAAATTTTGAAGTTTTCTTCTATATTCCAATACACAAGTAATTTATATATAGTAAAAAAAAAGCAGTGACCCCTGAGGGACACCACTGTCTACCATACTCCAGTCTGAAAAATATTCATTTACAACAACTCATTGTTTTCTGTCCTTAAGCCAATCTTTTATCCATTTGGATACAGACCCTCCTATTCCATGATCTTCAATTTTGTTAATCAGCCTTTTGTTTGGTGCTTTGTCAATCGCTTTCTTAAAATCCATATGGACAACTTCCACTGCATTCCCTTCATCAACCTTCTTTGTTACTTCATCAAAAAAATTCAATTAAATTAGTCAGGCTACAATCTGCTTTTCCCAAATCCATGCTGGCTCTCTTTAATTGACTCATATCTCTCCAAGTGCCTCTTGATCCTTTTCCCTAATTATTGTTTCTAAAACCTCACCCACCACTGATATTAAACTAACCAACCTGCAGTTGTTAGCACTGTCCTTACACCCTTTCTTGAATAAGGGTGTCACATTTGCCACATCACATTTCTATCTTCCTTCAGTTCTGAAGAGGAGTTGTATTTGACTTGAGATGTCAATTCTATTTCTCTCTCCACAGGTGCTGTCAGATCTGCTGAGTATTTCCAGAGCTTTCTTTTTTTATTTCCGATTTCCAGTAATATTTTGCTTTCATGTGACATTTATCACTCTCCAATCGTCTAATCCCTCCCCTGCATCTAGGAAAGATTGGAAGATTATGGCAAGCCCTTCTGCTATCTCCACCCCCATTTCCTTTAGCAACCTGCTCCCACCTGCTTTTCCGGTGGTCAGGCAATGAATCAGTTGTCGCTGGGACTGCCGTCCCTTCAAAGGGTGGCTGCCTGCACCAAAGAGCTGCTGACCAATAGGAGGACGGGGAACTCAGCAGTGCCATTGGGAGTGGTGGCCGCTGCTAGGATTGCATCTGGAAGAAGAGGGTGCCATGGAAGCATGTCTCCCTCTCAACCAGTTAAGTGGAACTGGGGGTATCAGGGACAGTTAGGCAGGCCCAACAAGGGGAATAGAATTGGTGAGGGCGGGGGTGTGGTCGCACGAATGGTCATTGCCGCTGTGGGTGGGGGGGGGGTTTCCATAGACCAAAAAATACTTAAATAGGAGGCCCCCACCCCGAGTCTGCAGCAGGCTGCCAGGGTTCACCTGGCAATCTCCCCAGGTGCAGGAGGGCTCACCCGTCACTGGTAGAATGCCAATGGTAGTGGGAAGAGGCCTTGGTAACTTGAGTGGCTCAATTGGCATCTGAGTGGGAGTGCTGTCCTCCACCTTCCACCCCACTGGTAAAATGGCAAAACGATGGGAAGACAATAGGCCCTCCACCCCCTGCCTTCCCTCACTATTGTATGTACCCCAACCTCCCAGACCGTCCTTAGAGAGCTGGGCAAATCCAGCCCAATGAACCGTTTCAAGTGGTCATCAAAGATCCCCGTGGCACTATTAGAAGAACAGAGAGCTCCTGTAGTGTTTTTTTAAATTTGTTAGAAGTTTGGTCAAAGAGGTAGGTTTTAAGGAGTGTCTTAAATGAGGAGAGAGAGGTGGACAGGTTTAGGGAGGGAATTCCAGAGCTTAAGCCTTTGGCAGCTGAAGGTGCCACTGCCAGTGGTGGAGTGATTTAAAAATTAGGGAGGTGCAAGAGGCTGAAGTTGGAGGAGCACAGGTACTCGGAGGGCTTTAGGGCTGGAGAAAGTTATAGAAATAGGAAGGGTGAAATCATGCAAGGATTTTAAAACAAAATGAGAGTTTTTACAATTTTCGGATCAGGACCCAAGGTCGGTCAGTGAGCAAAGGGCTGATGGGAGAGTCAGACTGATGCGAGGTAGAATATGGGCAGCAGAAGTTTGGTTGACCTCAAGTTCATGTAGGGTGGCATGTGGGGGGTTGACCTGGAAAGTATTGGAATAATAGAGTCCAGAGGTGACAAAAGCACGGATGAGGGTTTCAGCAGCAGATAACTTGAGGTAGAGGCGAAGTCAGGTGAGGTTGTGGAGGTGGAAGCAGGCAGCCTTGGTGAGGGAGTGAGTGTGTGGTTGGAAGCTCATCCTAGGGTCAAACCTGGGTGACACCAGGGCTGTAAATGGTCTGGTTTTGCCGCAGTCAATTGGTAAGAGGTGGTAATGGAGCTGGTGCCTAGGCAACAGAGTTTATGGTAGGGAGCAAAGACAATGGGCAGAATCATCCCAGATTTGCACTAAGTGAGGTAGTGGGTGGGTACTCGCTGGCTGCAGTGGCAGGTTTTCATGCGGTATCGTCCCAAACCCATCACATTATTTATGCATTCCTGGGAAACACGCCGCTTTTATGGTGGGCAGGCTTTCATCCGCCATCACCTCGCCACTTCATCACGCCAGGCGCCATAGTTAAAGTCCAGCTGCGCGCATACATCTCAGTGCTTCCAGGCCACGCCTACTGTAGGGAAGATGCCCACGAAAGGTAAGAAGGCTGCAGCCCCAGGTTTAGCGACACGACACTGCAACACCTTTTGGATGTTGTGGAGGACAGCCATGATGTCCTCTACCCCTGCTCTGGCCGCAGGATGGGCTGCAGACTTGGGAGTTAATGGTAGGGAGCGAAGACAATGGGCGGAATCATCTCAGATTTGCACTAAGTGAGGTAGTGGGCAGGTGGCAGCGGTGTTCAGCACCAATGCCCTGAAAAAAAGGACAGCCACCCAGTGCCACTAAGGGTGAATGGTCTCATTTGTTCTGCCAGGGTAACTCACACTTCTCATCACTCTCAACTCACACACTCACAAACCCATCACACATCCACAGGGATCTCACACCTCAAGGGACAACACCACTAACTCTCACACACACCCTCACCTCTCCATCAGGCTCATATCCTCTTGAGCTCACATCCTCATCCCGTCCATGTCTCCGCTCACCACACAAACATTCCACGCAGTGTCATGGATCCTGCTCACACTCTCTCCATCTGTTTCCATGCAGGAGAAGCCTGCTCACATCAGCAGGGAGAGGTCCCAGGCTGGGGGTGGAGTTGCCCACATTAGGCCCCTCACTCACTTTGAGAAGTGTGCCAGCATGCTGACTGGTGAGGACATGGACCGTGCCTGCGGTGACGGTGAGGTCAGCAGCAAACACCCACCTGAGAATCCTGCACCACGTCATCCCTCTCTCAATGCAAATGTGAGTGCTTTCTCTCTCTCTCCTGCTTTTGACTCTGCTGACATGCACTAATTATCTCTGCTTTGGTTCAGGGGGAGCTCTGCAAAGGGACCAACACCCTCAGCCAGCCAGTCCCTCAGCTCCATCCATATCCTCACCTCCAGCCAAGAGGACTCCTCCTCCAGTGAAGAGATGGAAATAAGCAGCCCGGAAGATCCATCACCACAGAGGGAGCAGCCGGCCCAGGAGTGATTCTGGAGGGAAATGTGTGTGTGTAGCAGGGCCTTTTGGAGCCTTGTGCAAGCACTCTGCCACACATGCGGATCCTTCACGTTTCACACTCATCTCAGTGTCCTGAGCATTTCCAATGCTGCCTACTGAGGTTCCCTTTCAGTTGACTATCTGAGCTGACCTGCACCTCCGTCCACCTGCTGATCACACTCCCATACAGCACCTGATCTCACCCACCATGACTCTCGTTTCACTTTCGATTTAGAAAGCATGGTCAAGTTTCCCTGCATTGTGCACTCCCTTGGTCAGCCATTTCCTCTCCCCATCACAGTTGACCCCCACGGTATCACTTTCCACCTCCCCTCCGTGACCTACCAGTCACAATCCTTTTCCATCGGGGATGCCCAGGTGAATGTGCACGCTGGCTTCCTTCCCAAAAATCCCACCCCCATCCACACTCACCTCCCCCATCTCCTCCTTCCCAACCCGAGGGTCCGTGTCTGCCTCTGGGTCCCCACCAACCGCCCGCGCCATGCCTTCTATTGCTACTGTTGACTCTTACCCTCTCACCCTACCGCCTCACTTCATCCTCAGTCATTCCCACCCTTCCTCCATACTACGCCTACTCTCAGTTCACTCCCCCAGGAGGCAAAAATGGATCTATCTGACCCCTCCCATGCATGTTCACTTGCACATCCCCCCTCGGCACCCCTTCACCCCTCCACACCCCTTCATCCCTCCACACCCCTTCTTCCCCGGACACCCTCCTCTCTCCAGACTCCTTCCTTTGCACCTTCCACCCCACTTACACCTATCTCCCCAATTGCTATCTTCTCCCCTGTTACCTCCTCCTCCCCCGTTCTCCCTGCCCCCTCCCAACCTCCCCCACTGACACCTTCATTCCCCCTCTTCCAACCTCATAACTGACAGCTGACAACTTCAATAACCGCCCCCCCCCGCCCCACCCCCACAACCTCACCCTCCCGACACCTCTTCCTCTCCCACCCCCTTGACCATCACCCATTGTGAGCATCAACGGTGACTTTCCAACTTCTGTGAGCTGCTTCACAGCAGGGCCATGTCCATGAGAATCCACCCAACATGCCCGGGGCATTCCTGCAGTGTGCCATTGGTGTCGGGCTCCAGCATCTTCTGCTCTGTGGATGTCCACGATGTGAGCAAGGCCCTGGCGGGTAAGTCCTGACTTCTGCACATCACACTTGTCAAGACATGTTCTATACTGGCGTGAAAATCCCAGCCAATGACTTTGGTCTTTAATATTATTCATTATATATATATTTAGTTGAGGAAATTTCTACGCATCCAATATTAGATCTTGGACAAGCAGCCTGACAAATCAGAGACAATGTAGGGGTTGAGAAAGGTGGTGCTGAGGTAGAGCTGGGTGTCATCAGCATACATGTGGAGCCTAACTATATTTTTGGATAATGGAGTCAGGGGGCAGCCTGCAGATGAGAAATAGGGGCTGGATTTTCCTTCCGTAGTCGGGAACCCAATGTCAGGAGAATGTCTGGGTCCTGGCCCTGTACCATATCAGAAGTGGGGGCCAGACACAAATTTTCAGCGCCAGGCCAATAGCAGCCAGACAGTGCACCCACATCCAATTAAGGATGGCTGGTGGACTCTCATGGCTGGAGGGCCAATAGGAGGCCTTCCAGCAATGACACATCATGAGCTCCACTGCCTGAGTATATCGGAGAGAGAGAGAGAGAGAGAGAGAGGGCGGGCGTCTCTGAACACTTTTTTAAAAATATGAAAACAGAACGAGGCCACAGCTGCTTAGGCCATCCTTGTCCTCTCACTTGCAGTGTTTCAGCCACTCAGGAGCTGGCGAGCCAATGGGAAAATATCAATTCTTATTGGCTTTTTTGAAAATGTCTAGCAGGGCTGGGGAAACCGTGCTGGCAAGTCAGCACACTGGATGGCAGCGGGGAATTCTGTGCCCACCCGTCTCTGGTTCTGTCCCCATTGGGCTTGGAAAACCTGGCCCTAGGAATGGGACAAGGGTAGATAGAGGTAATGGTATGAGAGGCAGAAGAGAAGCCATTGCAGGCGAATCTCTGGGTGTAACCTGATGCATAAGAATTGAGGGGAAGGCGATGGTGTAGTGATATTGTTGCTGGAGTAGTGATCCAGAGACCCAGGGTAATACTCTGGGCACCCGAGTTCGAACCCCACCACGGCAGATGGTAGAATTTGAATTCAATAAAAATCTGGAATTAAAAGTCTAATGATGACCATGGAACCATTGTCAATTGTTGTAAAAACCCATCTGGTTCACTAATCTGTTGTCCTTACTGGTCTGGCCTACATGTGACTCCAGGCCCACAGCAATGTGGTTGCCTCTGAAATACCCTAGCAAGCCATTCAGTTGTAACAAACTGCTACAAAGTCACCAAAAAAAGGAATGAAACCGGATGGACCACCCAGCATCGACCTAGGCACTGGAAACAACAACAGCAATCTCAGATCGCTGTTTCTTCACTGTCGCTGGGTCAAGGAACTCCCTTGGAACTCCTAGGAACTCCCTTCCTAACAGCACTGTAGGTGTACTTACACTACATGGACTGCAGTGGTTCAAGAAGGCAGCTCACCACTACCTTCTCAAGGGCAACTAGGGATGGGCAATAAATGCTGGCCCAGCCAGCGAAGCCCACATCCAATGAATGAATAAAAAAAAAATGAACCAAGCAGTAGAACACCAGTGTCCAAAAACGGCAAATTTAGCTGATTTGCTAATTCTACAGCATACCATGTTATAGTTCAAGCTCCAACCCAAATTCTACCCTACGAACAGATTGCAACTTGAGATATGAGTCCAGCCTAAAATATCCCAAGGGAATGGAGGTGGTCTCCAAGCTGCCGCCACCCCCCTTTCCCATCTGACTGCCCAGTAAGACAATCTCTATTGGCATGCTGCTGTAACACTGACACCTTTTCTAACTTTTCAGCAATGGAAAATTGAGAGATTGATGGCAAATCTACAACCCTGCCCCAACTTTGCTTTTGCTTCTTGTGCCTGACATTAAAACTACGGAGAAATTGTTTTAACAAGTAATAGCTGTAAAGAAATAAAATTGTCTTAAAAGTCTAACTCTCCCCTTACCTTCTGAGGTGAAGAGCCATGTCACCAGCTTGACAAAGGAGGCCCCACTGAAAGAAGAAATGCTGTTCTGTTTATCATTGGGAGAATTCCCATCAATTTATATACTTCCAGATTGAATGCAAAATTTCCTTCTCGTGCAAGTTTATGCCTTCTGAAGAAAGCTAAATGTAACTAGACCAACAATGGCACGTGCATGTCAACCGGACAGCCATGGCTTTGTTCCTCAAATATATTATCTTTAATTCAACTTTAGCAATAAATAAGAGCGATGGCCTGTGTAACCAAACTTTAACTGGCTAGGCATGATTCCAATATAAACAACACACTGCATTACACTTGCACATAATTGCAAGAGAACATAATGGGTGCACCACACTATAAATTATCCCATATTTAGGGAAAAAAAGGAACATAAGGTGCAATGTCTTCAAGCAACATCTGTTTGTGCAGCTAGATTTACAGGGTTGCTTTAAATCAACGATTCCCCTCACCCCTGTCCAAGTCTCACACAGAACTGTGCTGTGTACCTTAATATCTGCTTATATTTTGGTAAGCACTTTCTGCCTAAGGGAGGCCTGTGCAATATTTACATTGCATCTTGCCAAACAGATCATAGGCTATTTATGCAAACAGACAGCAAAGAATTATTGATCATTTCGCACTTTTTCATCTACCACCTGCATTCGCTGCCACATTGCTCCTGAACATGGATTTGTGCCATACTGATACCAAGATTTATTATCCCTGTGGCCAGCAGTGCACTTTCACAAGAGAATCAATATGTACAACCCACCAGCTAGTTTTGCAGTAATTATAGTAACCCCATAGACCAATAAAATGAGAAGCTATTTGATTTTTGTTCAGCCAGCCACTGCTAAACAGACTCTTCTTAAGTAATGTTTTCTAATTAATTAATAGTCACATTTATTAAGTTTCTCAGAACAGAATCCCAAAGGAATCCAGGCAAACAGTATTCAAAGGGGAGATGTATTAGTATTTCCATTTCACTGCACTTCGCATATCTTTTTAAACTCTGGCTAAACTAAATAGTTAACAACAGTTTAAGGTTTGCAGGCATGTTTGCAGCCATAAGAAGTGACGTTCACTTCACATATTCCTACTCAGGTATCAAGAATGAAAACAGAAGCAGCTGGAATTCACAGCAAGCCCTTCAGCAAATGCGAAAAGGGAGAAGATCTGGGTGACAGGTGTAGATGTTGCTGAACGTTGGGTGATAAAAGAAAACTCTTATAGCACTGAACCAAATGAAAAGTGGAGGGAGAAAACCGATGCAAGCCAGAAAACACGAAGGAGAAGAGAGCTCAATATGCAACCAATGGTAAGATGATGAACAAGGGTTTGCCCTTTGGGTCGGGATCCCAATGTTGGGGTCAAATAGGGGTCACAATCCTGCACTGTGTGGGAAACAGTCAACTTGCAGTGATTTATCCAAATTGGCCAATTAGTGGCCAGAGGGTAGGTTCACTGGCCATTAAGCCACGGGCTAATAGGAGGCCCACAAGCAATGAAGAAGCAGCACTTGCAGTTCAGGAAAGAAAGATGGTGAGCACCTCCATTTAGAGGCACTTCCTCTCTCTCTCCAACTTTTTTAACTAATGAAATTTAGAAATGCCTTCAGGAGCCCTGCTGTCACAGCTGAGGCCAGGCAAGCAAGGAGGGCCTCAAAGCCTGCCTGGAGTGTTGGCCTCCCGGTGTGCCACCAGGAGGCCATTGTTAGGTAGCTGACTTAGTCCCTGATGCTTCGGTGGACCTACAGTCCCAGTGGAAAATTCCTGTCGGCCTTAGAAATTAGGCCTTTAAATATCATTAATTGGCTACCTGCTCCTTGCAGGCAGTTAGCCCTGCTGCCTGCTGACTCCAATCCCACTTTCAGGAAAATGGCCTGTGGGTGGGTTTCAGCTGTCAAATAGGCGCTCCTGTCAATGGTAAAAATTTTCACACTTGTCTCGACTGGGGCCCAAAATCCTAGCCCATGTCACAGATGGCAGAAGGTGATCTGACAGATGAAAATGAGGACATGAGGAATCCTGTCATTGTTTGAGGAGGAAAAGAAGGTGACAACAAAAAGGCACTGTCATGATGTCCTTCCTGTTATGCAGTGACCAGAACTGCCCATGATATTCCAGGTGGGGATGAACTGGTGCACGTTGTGGACTCCTCATAACATCCTGTGAATGAATGTCTTTAGTGAAGAGAGAGTAATTGGGGCCAAAGAACCTGAAGTTATCGAAGTGGTAGACAGTATCAGAGAGTCATGGGTATTGCAGGTGGAGCATGAACAAGGCATGAAGCAATCAAGTCAAAATATCAGGCGGCGTATCCAATGGGACAGAAATGAGCCGAAGCAATGTGATAGCAGGAGAGTCATGCTTGTGTAACTTGGAGAGCAGGTAAAAATGGACAGTGCAGGATTGAAGAATAAGAAGGTTAAAATAGAAAAACAGTATTTATTTCACATGTAGTTGTTTTTAGTATCTTAGTCAATGCCTGGGTCTTGAAGACAGCAGTATATCGGTAAAACTCAGCACAATGACTGTAAGACCTCTCTTGATGTACCACAATTGCTAAACATTTGAAGTGTTGTTGCATCATTATTTATTTATTAAATAGAATATTGTCAGCATCCAAACATAAAACAGGACCAAAGGGAGCTTTGAAGTTGTCTGTTTATCTTGAGCAATGTTCTGCATCAATGAAGCACCGAAAGTATGTTAGCAGGACGGGCTTCCAGCACATTCCATATATTCTTTCTAAGGGTCTATTAGGAATGTACATTACTTGCAGCTCTGAAAGATACAGAAAAATAAATTTGCTTTGCAACATAGCAGATGCACAACAAACCAAAAATCATAATGCAAATCAGTGACATATGCAATTGCAAAAGCCTATTGAAAATAATCTGAACAAGAGATTGCCTGAGAGAAATAAATCCTCCCACAGCTTAAGGAGAATTTCTGTAGCTCTCTATTATAAATAAAATGGTTCAATTTTTTCATATATTTGACTGCAAACAATGTATTGCAAGGAAGCACATATGTAGATTTTCTCCTGGATACTAATTGCAATTAGAAATTACTTGAAACGTTGGTTTATCATCTTATGTAGATATTTACAGTATAGATGTTTAGGGAAAAAATGGTCTGAAATGTGTTCGTATATGAAATGGTTCAGCTGTTTGAACTTCAGAGCACAGCAGGCAGATGAAAAACTGCAGATGTTTCAGTCCAGCCTCAGCTACAGGCTGTTATGGTTACTTGTATAAAACAGAAAGACATTTCAAATTTCCTGCATTTTATCTCAAGATTGATGAAAGTATAGATCATAATGAATACCAACCCAATATTTTTCACAATTGCGTCAGGGATCATAGGACTCTCACATTAATTTTTGCTTCATAAATTCTGGTTTTGGTACGTCATGCTCAGTCGATAAGAGATAAAATGAATCTAATAAAGCACCATCAGAAGATCACTTTGCTGTTTTTATTGCTGCAATAAAAAAGCTCTCTTTTTTTTTTACTGAAACGATGGAGATTATTATGGAAATAACTTGAGATCAAACCTTGTTTGACCTGGGTTTGGCTAAAGCAGTAAGTTTCTGACAGTAATAATTGAAGTGGTGGAAGGATACCAGAAGTCGAGAACTGATGAAATAAGAACACTAACACATGGCAATTCTTAACTGAAATATTTTCGTGTCAGTCACTGGCTTTGAGGCTTATTGCAATCCAAAGGGAAGTCCCTTTCTTTCATTTTGAAATGCAGATTGACGAAATATCTTACTAAAGAATCCAGCCTGACTATATGCTGGTTCAGTTAATAATTGTATAACTCAGACAGAAGAATCCAATATCAGTTATTTCATATAGATGTTGAGATTAGTTAATGCAGTTGGAAAGACAAAAAGAAATGGACATTTTGTGATAGAATTTCTCTATGCCCCTTTTTCAAGTGCATAACTGCCAGTGGTTGAGAAATTTGGTTGCCTAGCACCCGTATTTTTGCTGCCACAGATACTATTTCGGGTCCAAATTGACATTCACAGTGCACATGGATCTCAGGTGCTGGCCGCGCTAGGTGCCATTTTGGTAAGGCCCTTATGTGCCGGAAGTATGTCAAGTTGGCAGAACATGATGCCAGGCAATGTGTAATGCTGTTGTATCACTACTGGTGCCATTTTCAACTTGACCACTCAAACCAACTTAATCTTCTCCTAACCTTGCACAATTGAACATGAATTCAGCAGGAGGAAGGACCTCCAAATACTTGCAGGTAAGTTTGTTGATTTATTTCTCCAGCCTGTTGTTTGGTGCTTAGTCCTGCTATTTTAAGTTGCTAAAGTCTGGAGGGAATGGTGTGGCCTGAGCTGGCTCTGGCTTCATGGGGGTCTGAAACCATTTGCTCCAACACATGGGTGCTGTAGTTTATATTGGCCTGCACTATAGCATGGGGGAACAAGCAAAGATAAAACAAAGGAGGACAATCTGCTCAAAATGAGAAGAGGAGGAGGGAGAGAAGGAGTCTCAGCAGGAAGCTAATTCCACCAATGCTTTTCAGGGATCAATTCTCACACTGTTCCTCACTGAGGCTGAAGTGGATCAGATGTCCCCCCTTCACCAAGGATGCATGATCAGAAAACCTGCCACCAGCTGCAGCCCAAACTGCAGTGTTAAAGCAGGATGAGAACAGCATTGCTTGTGGCAGTTAGGATAACTATGGCAATGAATATTTGTGCCTGACTCATTCTAGGCTGGAGCAGATATTATTTGTCAATTTGCCATCCACTGTTGCATATAAAAGATCACTGAAGCTCTGTTTTCCAAGAGGGATGAAAACATTTCATTCTCTCTTGTCAGAGGTGCAGGCAAAAGGAGCACCCAGCTTTGTCAAGATTGCAGGCTTTCCTGTGGTGTAGGGTGCCATTGTCTGCACATACAACATTGTCCGAGTGCTGCAAGTAAATTTTAAGATGTACCCCAACCAGAAGGGACTCTGCTCCCTCAATGTCTAACTGATGTGCAAACACACTCAGCGCATCATGCATGAGGTCAGTGCTCGATACCCTGGCAGCAGTCATGGTGTCTTTGTTCAGTGGCAGTCCATTGTTCCATTGCAGTTGAGCCACCATGACAAGAGAGTGGCTACTGGGTGACAAGGTTCTATCTGCTGACCACATGGCTCACAACTCCAATTTGCAGCATGCACACACATGGGGCGCATGTATAATGAAAGTCATGCTGCCACATGAAATGTGATAGAGTAGACCACTAGGGTGCTTCAACAATTCTGCCTGAACTGCTCTAGCAGGGTTTTCAGTACTCGTCATGAGTCTGTTGCAGGCTGCACACCACTAGTACATGGTGGTAGCAGTGTGTACCATCTATAAAATACACTGCAACAACTCACCAAGGCTCCTTCGGCAGCACCTTCCAAACCCGTGAGCTCTATTACTTAGGAGGACAAGGGCAGCTGAAACATGGGAAACCACCATCTGCAAGTTCTCCTCCAAGCCACTCACCTTCCTGACTTGGAACAACCTTACTGTTTCTTCAATATTGCGAGGTCAAAATCCTAGAAGTCCCTTCTGAACAGCACTGTGTGTGTACCAACACTACATGGACTGCAGTGATTCAAGAAGGTGGCTCATGGGGATGGGTAATAAATGCTGGCCTTGTCAGCGGCACCCACATCCCATAAATGAGCAAAACAAAATCACGTCACAGCCTTTGTCACCAGGTATATGAAGAGCACATGGGAGGAGCAGGAAGAAGAGAAAGGAAGGAGGCAACCAACAGATCCCATTTCTGGCTGTCTACCTGTGATCGGCTCATCGGATGAAACCCCAATTCCCCATTGGCCAACAATTCCAAACCTTCCCTTCGATATGTAACTGTCCAGCACAGCGTTCTCTTGGCCAAAATGTTGAAATAAAATCCACCACAAAACAAAGATGCTAAACCAGATTTATAAATCAAACTATCTGGTGTTATATACAAAAGTCAACTAATAACCTTTGTACATTCCCTTAGTGCCTGTCTTCCGTGTGCTTTTGCCTGTCCTCGTATTGCTATGAAGTGCTGCCCCAGTGGTTGCAGCATGGCTGGTGGAAGGATGCTGACTTTCAATGGGGGTAACTGCAGCTGGCTTTGGAGGATGACATTGGGCTACTCTGGACCTTGAAGACCCAGCTTTTCTCCATCGGCGATAGTAGTCGGGGCTGGCAGTGGCAGTGCTGGTGGGAGGATGAATGCTGTCATCCTGAGAAAGAACAGCAGGCTGTGTCACTGCCACTCCCACGGGGTGCCACCTTAGCTATCCATAAATGCGTTGAAGGATAGATTGCTGGGCTGCCATGAGATCTTGCAAGCCCATTTGCACACTGGCATCTATAGATATAAGAGCAGCAGTCTGAGCTTGTGTGACAGCAAATTGAGTTTGAATGACTTGAGTCTGAACTTCCAATGCAGCAGTGGTGGGTGGCTTCTGCTTGTGCTGCAATAGAAGCTGAGACATTGGCATTAGATGTTGCATCATGGATTGTTCCACAAGTGTTTTCATGGAGTTGGTTCCCACTTCCATGCCGCAAAGGGTGAGTTCCAAGCTCTGCAAAGTGCCAAGCTGGAGCCAGACTGCTTCACGCTGCTTAACAATAACCAGAGGCTTTCTAGCAGCCCTGCTAATGCACCAAGAATTTTATGTGTGCACACCAATCAGCCCTTTTATTGAGCTGTCCCATTGAAGTGTTAATCAGGGTCCTCTCAGCTGAACTTGTGTGCAACCTCCACTTCGGCGAGCTGGTGCTTGTGTGAGGTAGGGTGGGGAAAAGAGGTACATGCTTAAAGCATGTGCAGCTGATAAATCAGAGAAGATTGTGGGATGAAGGGGAAGTGGGATATGAGATGGATGATTAGGTGTGAGCATATCATGATCTTTGATGGTTTCAGCCCCACACTGGCCACCATCTCGGTCATGGCCGTTCCAATGATAATCGACACCATCTCCTTCATGGAGGTAAGGGCTTGCAGCCATGCCTGTCCCCTGTGGTTAGTTGCTTTCATCTTCTGATGTGCACCACCTTGTCCTGCAAGAAAGAGGACAAGTGTGTCAGTGAATGGGTGCAATGTGTTTGGTTGATTTGCCCATCATCATTGCTTAGCTGGCAGTGTATGCAAGCTGGGAGACGTGAATGTGAGGCTTGCAGCAGTGCCAAGTGTGTAAAGGTGAGGGGAAGCTATGCATGTTGAGTGCGAATCATGATTAACTGAGATTGCTGGTTGGTGAATGATGGGGACATGGTGCATGAGCAGTATGTGTGCATGCATGCAGCAGTGGGTGGGATAAAGTGTTTGAAAATGAATTCACATGACCTTGATCACTCATGTGAGGCCATTAAACTTCTTGTGGCACTGCATCCAGGGCTACACTGCTTGCATTGATCATGACAACTATAACGTCGCACTGCCTTTGCAATGTCTACTTTGAGAGCCTCCTGCTCCACTATGGGTAGAGGACATGTCTCCTCATCTACACCTCCTGCACCAATGCTGCATTATTTCATCTAATAACATTGGAGCACATACTCACTCTGTTGCACCAGTAGTCACTCCCCTTCCTGCTGAAAATCTCTTCCCCAGCTACTTCTAGTACTTGCGCCAGCCAGAATGCGCCTTCCCTTTAAGAGGTGCAGACTAGCTTTAAGTGGTGCTAGGGTTAGGAGAAGGCAGTACAAAGTTTGCGTGCTGTGTGCATCAGAAGGAATGGGTACAGGGCAGTCATGCAAGTGCTCCCATTTTTGGGGACTTTCCAATTTTGCCCTGTGTGTGTTTTCAGAGCCTGCTTGAACAAGGGAGCCTGATTCATCAAAAATCGGACTTTCAGTGACAATTGTGATAATAGGGACAAGCTACTGGAATCTGTGGGCAGTATCTTCCAGTCGGCGATCAGGGGCGCAGGCCGCTCGATGATGCATAAAATTACGTGGGATGACGTCGGGTAGAACTCTCGGCGTCACCTTGCGTCATGTCCATTTTCAGGTTGGCGGGGGCGCAGCCAAATCAACTGTGCGCCCACCGACCTGTCAATGGCCTTTTGAGGTCATTGAAAAACTAATTAAGGTAATTAATGGACCTGCCCGTCCAACCTTAAGGTTGGCGGGCAGGCCGGGAGCCGGGCTTCGGACAAAGCATGAAACCTCACCCACGGGGGGGGATGAGGTTTCATGAGGGCATTTAAATTTTATCAAATCTTTCAATAAAAGTTATGGACATGTCCCAACTCATGTGACAGTGTCGCATGAGGAGACATGTCAGGGAAATTTTTTTATCATTTCTATTAAAAATTTTAATTCCGAGCCGATCTCCCTGAGGCAGCACTTAGCCTCAGGGAAATCTGCGCATTCCTTCACGCACATGCGCGAAAGAGCAAACTCTTGGCTGAGGGAATCCCCCCCCCTCAACCTGCACAGCGAGCGCATAGCACTTCCTGGCAGATGTCACGCTGTGCGGGCCTTAATTGGCCCGCCCACATAAAATGGTGGCGCGCCCCCAATCAGGGGCGCCGATCAGAGGCGTGCCTGCCTGCGCCCGCTCCCGCACCTCTCCCCTGACGGGGGGAATGTTTTTCCATCTTACTTTATTTGGACCCTTTATTCACGTCTTGCTTTAAAGAGGCAATTAAGGTGCTATTGTACTTTTAGCAAGAGTTTATTTTTTGTGTTTTAACCACTTGGAGAGTGGGTTTGAAGTGAATTATCCAAAATAGATTACATCTGGCTATTTACAGAAGGTTTTTAAAGAACCTCATGAAACTTAATTTTAAAATTGTAGGTACAGATCACTTAATAAGCTAAGTATATGGTTTGTGCACTACAGAGGCCTGAGAGCCTATTAAAATCAATGTGAACCTAGTTCCACAATAGATTAAAGAAAATCAGTAGTTCAACTTTTGGTCTAATTTAATCAACATTTTATGCAATTTATTATATAAAGTTCAAAAAAGCTGAAGCAGAGCGGGATATATTTGAGTTACAAGATCTCCACACAATGTAAGTACTTTATAATAGATTTTCCACTGGTTTCATGCTAAGAAATGGGGGCCTTGATTGGTAGAGTGGAATTATAACGTTGCTTGAAAAGAATGAATTCATATGGTCCCACCTTTCCTGCCCCACAATGCCAACATAAAGAGGAAATAATCTAAAATCATATTAGTATTTTCAATCCATTTGTGCAGCTATGTGTTAGAATTATTAACCCCTCCAGACCTCATTTCATTTACAATGAAATCCCTATTATAATGACAAAGACAGTACAGTAAACAGAAGACTAGCCACATATCACGAGGGCAATTTGCATCTGCAGTAGATATGAGATTACCATTATGATGCAACAAGAAATGAAAACCCGAGCAGAGATAGGGAGATCATCAGCAGACAAGCCAAATCATTCTAACCTTATGCATCTCTTAATGGTCAGATCAGCAGCAGCATCAGCAGAACCCTGAGAGCAGGCCACATGTCCACTATCTTAATCAGTCAGCATTTGTAGTGTGGAAGACTCAAAAAATGTGCTGCAGATAATGTTGAAAATGAAGGGAAATAATTGTTTTGCCTTATAACAGATATGTTTCTGTTAAAAGGAATTGGCAGCTGTACCTTCAGCTGCCCCAATCTAATGCAGCACTGAGGGGGTGCTGAACTGCTGATGGTGCTGTCTTTTGGGTGAGATGTTAAACTGCTACCAACTGAAGAAGAGCAAAGAAGCTCCCCACAGTGTCCTGGTAAAAGAGGATGTAGGGAAAGGAAAGAAATTAATGTTTAGAACTGAATTACAAGAAAGGACTTCAAACTGTAATGGAAGTTGTCTACAAGCCTCCCGATTGCAGCAATGTTGTCAGAATGCATTAATTCAGAGATTAGAAAGACTTTTAGCGAAGTAATAGTTGTTTTCATGGGAGACATTGGCCCCAGTATTTGTGAGGTATAGTGGGAGGAGTTAATCTCATGAAACTTGGAAGTATGGCTGAGGCAGAGAGTGAGGAGCTGCACGTAGCCTCTGATGAGGAGGACATCGAAGGGGATGACAGTGATGAGCTCCTCGAAGGTGAGGATGCCAGCAAGGAGGCCATTGCACTGGCCAGACAAGGCAGCCATGCTCAGGAGGCCCTCAAAGCTGCAAGATTCGTGGAGGATGATGACGGGTTGAAGTGAGGACATTCCTGATATCCTCACCTTGCATGTGTGAACGTTTGACTCCTGTGTGGCTGATGGCAGCGCACATACCCTAAATTCTCAGGCTCATGTCATTGAGATACAGTGGAGGCCCTAATAGTCGCTAGGTTTCAGGAGGATGATGACGACATGCTGTGAGGACGCTCCATAGATCTTCATATTGCCCCAATGAATATCTGTTTGGCTGAGGGCAGCTCACTTGCACTCTGTGATTAGGGTCATATCATGGACAAGCAGCCATGAAACTTTAAATGCACCTGACCCTTTGTCAGCCTTCAGCACCTGACCCCTTCAGGAGCACAGCGTCACCGGTCACAGGTGCTGAAGAGATGGGAGCCAGCCCCACCTCAAAGGTGCTGAAAGCACACAGAGAGAATGATGGAACTCTGTGACGCCTGCCCGTGACATTCTGGCAGCAATATCAAGCACCATTGAGGTGCAGGCATCAGTAATGTGTCCAGTGAATATGAAGCTGGACCATCACTTTGCTCTGAAGGTTACACACTGCACAGGGAAGAGGCCGTGGACTGAGACACCTGCCCTTTATCTTGTGCAGGAACAAAGGTTTCACACCTGAGTGACATGATCACTGCTCATCATAACAAGGAGCCAAAGGCAAGGAGACATTCTTGGGGGTTTATTTACAATAGTGAACATTAAGTACAAGTGATTAACACCCATGCCCAGGCTGTGCAACTGACCTGACTTAGGGGTTGTGCTTGATTTCTCCCTTGTTATTGTTAATTTAGTTAATTGTTTTAACTCTACAAGAGTTACATCCCTTCCTAACCCTGCAGCTACGTCTTGGTGCTCCCCGGACATCTACAGAAGAGGCGGAGGCACCTTGCCTGTGATGACCTTGGCAGGCGTCATCTGGAGGGCCGAGACCTGGAGGACCCAGGCCTGCTTTTGTGGTCCTGCTGTGTGGCAGTAGTTGCCTTCCTGAACCGCTACAGTCCATGTGGTGTGTGTAAACCCACAGTGCTGTTAGGGAGGGAGTTCCAGGATTTTGACCCAGCGATAGTGAAGGAACGACGATATATTTCCAAGTCAGGATGGTGAGTTGTTTGGAGGGGAACTTGCAGGTGGTGGTGTTCCCACATGTCCACTGCCCTTGTCCTCTAGATGGTAATGGTCATGGATTTGGAAAGTGCTGCCTAAGGAGCCTTGGTGAGTTCCTGCAATGCATCTTGTAGATGGTACACACTGCTGCCAGTGTGCGTCGGTGGTGGAGGGGGTGAATGTTTGTGGTTGGGCTGCTTTGTCCTGGATGGTGTCAAGCTTCTTGAGTGTTTTTTGAGCCGCACTCATCCAGGCAAGTGGGGAATATTCCATCACATTCTTGGCTTGTGCCTGGTAGATGGTGGGCAGGCTTTAGGGAGTCAGGAGATGAGTTTCTCGCCCTAGGATTCGTAATCTCTGACCTGCTCTTTTTCCACTGTATTTTTGTGGCTCGTCCAGTTCAGTTTCTGGTCAATGGTAACTCCTAGGATGTTGATAGTGGGGGACTCAGCAATGGTAATGTTATTGAACGTCAAGGAGTGATGGTTAGATTCTCTCTTGTTGGAGATGGTCATTTCCTGGCACTTATGTGGCGTGAATGTTACTTGCTATTTGCCACTGGTCAGCCCAAGCCTGGATATTGGATATTGGATTTGAATCTATAATTAAGGACAGAATGACTGAACATTTAGCAAAATTTGAGCTGACTAGAGAGAGCCAACAAAGATTTGTAAAGGGTAGATTATGTCTACTGAACCTAATTGAATTTTTTTGAGGAAGTAGTTAATGTAGTGGACATGGGAATGTCTATGGATGTAGTTTATATGGACTCCCTGAAATCATTCACTAAGGTTCCACATAACAGTCTGTTACTAAAATTAAATCTCTTGGACTTGAAGCAAATTATTGACCTGGTCAGGAGGTTGGTTAGGTGGTAGAGATAGAAAATAGGGATAATGGGTATGTACTTAATTGGAAAGAAATGACTACTGGTGTCCTACAAGAATTTGTGCTGAGGCCCCCACTAGATAATAAGTGAAAGATCGTTAGTACAGTAAGTAGTGTAGGTGTTGCTGATGTGTTACAGTTCATTCAGGGAGTATGAGTTGCTGTGCCAACATACAATTTTACATGCATGTTGTTGTCTGGAGCTATGGATAGTGATGGTAGAGACTCCAACTTTCTTTCCACCACATAACTGACCAGGAATCTCTCCTACTCTTACCAACTGCCATTGGCATCTGTTGGAAGGATTTGCAGGTTAATACTTAACCTATTTGGCTAAGTTATGAATGCGCTTTCCTTGGCCATCAAGTTCTGGAGTGGGACTCGAACCCAGGGCTTCTGGCTCAGAAGTAGTGGCAAAACTGGCAGATGTACTCCCATGTAGTGTGTGGTCATGCATTTTGGACCAGAAAGTACAGATTGCATATTTCTTAGATGCTACGAACAATAGAGATTTATGAAAAAAGATCACTAAAATGTAGTGCAGAAGTAAAATGTTGCGGATGTTGGAAATCTGAAATAAGAGCAGAAAATGCTTGAAATACTCAGCAGGTCAGGCAGCATCTGTGGAGTGAGAGAAAGAGTTAACTGGCAGAATTTTAACTGCCAAGGGTAGGTGTGCTAGGTGCGGCTGTGGGGTTATTTCCTGAAAAATAGAGTTGCATCAGGAACCCAGCATCATCTTGCCCACTTCCAGGATTGGCCCAGTTGGGTTTTCAGGTGAGCGGGGAATCCCTTTGCAGATGTTGGTCAAGTCATTACAATATGTAAGCAGTTAATTAACTTTGAATTTAACCCTGCATTCTGGCTAGCTGTTCCACTACTTCAAAGATTTCAATGCTTTAGCCCTGGACAAATATTGACAGAACTGTACAATGGAATCCCATTATGAATACTTGGCTGACCTCCAAACCCCATTAATGTATTCAGCTCAAAAGGGGTTGTTGACACAGCTGTCAAGGGGACTATGAGCTTTATTTAAATTTATAGTTTTATGAGCAGGATTATATTTTTGAAGGAGTGTTAGATTGGCCTTTTGTTTATTTAGACAGTTTTATGAGCACTTAATAGGATTAAGGTTTTTCAAGAGGAGTTTGGATGAGTGTGTTTGATTGACAGTTTTAAGGCCTCCAAAATGATTAAGGGTTTTTGAAGATTTTTTTGAATGGGTTCTTGTTAATTTTGACAGTTTCAAGACCATCTAAAAGACTTCCTAATGTTATTACAGGGTCCATGAGTGCTGTCCATTGTAGATACTAGGTGAGAAGGCATGATGGGTATGGAGGGGATATGGGGGTATGGAGGGTTCATGAGGGCATAGGGAGTATGGAGGGGGTGGGGATATGAGTGGGCATTGGGGATTTGGAAGATGAATGGGGGAATATGAAGGGGAATGAGGGTGGGTTGAGAGGGGACTGAGGGATAGGGTGCCTAACATTCATGTACAGAACTCAGCCGATATCCCAATGAACAGAGGTGGGCCTTCTAACCTGCCCGCCTCAGCATCCTTCCACCCCCATTCTCACATTGGGCCTGCTTCTGGAGGCGGCGGCCTCGACACCAGCGTGTTCCTGGCACCCTGCCATGAAAATAGCCTGGGCAGGCACTGCCAGGCAGGAGGCAGGATTGCAATATCAGGAAATGGCCCAAATTGTGGTTCCGGTTGTGAGGATGGAAATCCAGACCTATGTCTCTATGACTCCATGAGGGTAACTTTTTCTGCTTGTGGGGGAGTCTAGTACAAGGAGATACAAGCTTAAAGTCAGAGCCAGGTCATTCAGGTGAGGCGTTTTTCACACAAGGGATGGTAGAATTGTGGAACTCTCTGCCACAAGATTTTAACTTAATTAATAATTTAAAGTCTGAGATCAATAGATCTTTGCTGCCAAAGGGTATTAAGAATATGAAGTCAAGGTGGGTGGATGAAGTTAGGCTACAGATCAACCATAATCTCATTGAATGGTAGAACAGACTCGAGGGGCTGAATGGTCTACTCCTCTTCCTATGTTCAAATATTTATCCCTCAATCAATGTCAGTAAACAGAATGTCTAGTCATTTATTTAGTTATTGTTTGTGGACACTTGCTGTGCACAATTTGGCTGCCATATTTCCCTGTATTACAACAGTTACCACACTTCAAAATTATTTAATTAGCTTCCTGGGGCACCCTTGAGATCTTGAAAGGTGCTATATAAATGCAAGTTATTTCTTTACCTGAGGGCCTACACCCTATAACAGTGATTCCCAAACTGTAGGTGTGACCAGAAACAGCAAATGAGATGGTAAGCTTCCCATCCTCTGAGACTGTGCTCCACACTGGCACCGAGGCCAAGGCGGTGTGCAGCCCTGCCCTTGCCCTGCTCATTTCTCGACCTCTCTCTCGGGCATGGGCTCTTGCCTGTGGCTGCTTCACTGAGTCTCAAAGCCCAGACCCAACCATGAACCTGGTGGCAATGCCTGTCTCAGCCCAACCTTGTCACTGTGGCACTGTTGAATGACCTAGGCTCTAGTATCAGCCACCTCAAGACCCTTAGCCTTTGCTTCCACTGTTTCCTGGCCAAGATCCATGAGCTTATGTGGCTCAGATGAAGTAAGGACTGATGAGTACATAAAATAATAACACTGTTGCAAAGTACTTTTAAACACAGATTTTCATTGATCTTTAATAATTAAATACTGAATGTTACTGTCCTGCTTTATTGCTTTATAAAAACAAAATACTGCAGATGCTGGAAATCTGAAACAAAAGAAGAAGAAGAGTCATACGGACTCTGTTTTTCTCTCCGCAGATGCTGTTAGACCTGCTGAGTTTTTCCAGCATTTTCTGCTTTTACTTTATTGCTTTGTTTTTGTTGATATCCGGGATCATGTTAATTTTCAAGTCTTGTGTCTCTGGCAAGGCCAGTATTCATTGCCTATTCCTAATTTCCCTTGAACACAGTGTCTTGCTAGGCCATTTCAGAAGACAGTTCAGAGTCAACCATATTGCACTGGAGCTGGAGTCTCATCTAAGCCAGACCAAGTTAGGACAGATTTCCTTCCCTAAAGGACATTAGTGAGCTAGAAGGGTTTTTACAACAATCAATGATATTTTGGCACCATTACTGAGACTAACTTTCAGTGAATTCATTGAATTTAAATTCCACTAGCTGCCAGGGTGGAATTTGAATCCCTGTCCCCTGGGTCTCTAGATTACTAGTCCAGTGATATTAACACTACATCACCATTTCTCCACAGCATGCAGCAAATGTGAAAGATTTCATTTTGAGTATTTCTCTGTAACTTGCATAGAGAATCATAGGAAATGCATGCTGTGTGGGAAGCTGGATACACAACTGATGGATAAAAACACATAGGAATATATGGATTAGGAGCAGGAGTAGGCCATTTTGCCCCTCGAGCCTGCTCTGCCATCCAATAGGAT
This sequence comes from Cetorhinus maximus, assembly GCF_964194155.1. Lineage (NCBI taxonomy): Eukaryota > Metazoa > Chordata > Chondrichthyes > Lamniformes > Cetorhinidae > Cetorhinus > Cetorhinus maximus. The sequence goes on along the minus strand of NC_135896.1, from coordinate 41,347,945 downwards.
CATGGTTAATCTGACTGTGGCCTCAACTCCAGATTCCCTTAACCCCCGATAATCTTTGACTCCCTTGTTAGACAGCGGAAGAAATTTTTAATTCTCCAGCTCAGCAGAAATGGAACAGTAGCAGAGTTAAAATCAAGGTGATCAGTAATGCCTACTTCCGGCCTTGATACCATTTTAACTCAGACTGTTTGATGGGTGACCCATGCATCTGTCTTTATCAGGCTGGAGCCTCATTAAATCTGTGTAAGTTGGGGTCATGTGTCCTATATAGGACTGAAATGCACTTTTGAGGGAATAATGGGTGGACCATGTGCCCGAACAAGTGTTAAAATGGGGTTGTATATGAAAAGAGTTTGAAAATGCTGTTCCAGAATTCCCACCCCACAACTCCACACTCACCTCCTTTCCTCCTTTCTTCTTACAATTAGCTCTTTGATCAACCCTCTAATATCTTCTTCTTTGGCTCAGCAACATTTTATTTTAAATTATGGATCTGTGAAGTGTTTTAGAGCATCTTTTTTTACATTAAGGGTCTGTGTAAATGAAAGTTGTTGTTGTAAGTTGCTCTATTATTAATTATCTTAGCGATGATTGACTATGATAACCATTGACAGTACTGCAGGGCGACAATTCAAGAAGAACCCCAAACATGCGCAATAACAGAATTATTTTGTCTTTAAAAGAATGGATGCTGGTGTGAAAATGATTTAAAATAATTTGTGAGCTATGTCAGTGTTCAAAGACACTTTCACAGTATAATAAGAACATGCTGCAGTAGGTCATTAAAACGAAAAATAGGCAACACATTGTTTATCTCACATCTCACTGCTGCATCTCTTTTACAGTAGTATATTTATATTTAATTACATTTTAGTTATTATAAAATGCAAGAGTGCATTTTAATACAGTAATTGAAACATAAACTTCACTGCTTTATTCATATGGAACTTTAAATATTTTGAATTATGCATTTTCATTGTTCTATTTCATATGGCTAGTCATTAAACCAAGTTAACTAAACACGCTGTGACAGTGCCGCTCATGAGATGTAAATCGGGTAAGTTTAAAAAAACAACCAATCCTGCTTCATTTTTGGCTCAGTAAGTTTAGCCAGTATATAAGCCATATGCATTAGGAACAATCCAACTTTAATCCCTGGTCTATGTTGAGGTAGAGGATCTCAACTAAGACTTCCAAAGGTTGTCACAATTAAGTTCAGAAACCATAGTTATGGAGAGAATTGCACAGGCTTCTTGCTCCTGATCATAACCCCTGCTGAAAATTCAAGTTTATGGATTTTGGGTCTCAGCCACAATAATACCCTTCCCCAGTAACTGTACAGATCCAGTCACATGCCAAGGACATTTACGTGTCAATACTTGCACAATGGACCAAATGGCCTCCTTCTCTTGCTCATTCTATACTTGTAGGAGTCAATGCCTTTGGAAGGGAAGTGAAGAGGAGAGGAGAAAATTGGATTGAATAAAACTAAACCTGAAGATAGTTAATTTATTTATCACGTGTTTCAAAACTGCCCTCTTTGAATCAGAAAGTTTGTATGTTTTACAATGAAACATGGAGAAGTTTACACTGAGCCACACATCAACAAAGAATATAAAAAAGGATTCTTGTGGTTAATCCCATCAACACATTTTTATTTATTTCTGTAACAATTCTGGGTAAATTTTTGTATGATTTGCATGTTATTGTATACAGGTTACAAGTGTATAGCAGGAGAAATACCATTGAATATGCATAGATTGTGTGTTGACATTCTTCCATCAATGAGAGATGATAGACGCACAGCAAACAATCCATCTAACTGGGGGAGGGGGTCCATTTGGTGCACCTTTGCTGATGGCTGGAGAGGCCAATCCTTGAGAGGCAGATTCTGCCATAAGCACCGCAGATGAAGTTGCCAAGTGATGTTGTGGGTTGTTATTTTTACTGTTGCCAAGCTGCTGTAGCCTTTGGTCATCATAATAGTACACGCCAGCCGACAGGAGGTGTCGCCAGTTCCGTCTTTAGACAGCTGGTGACTCCCAGGTACAATAGTCAGTGTTTAGGGTTTTAATGTCACTCTTGCAAGCAACCTTGAAGCGGAACCTTGGATGTCCCACTGGTCAACTGGCTCTGGCCACCTCACCATACAGGAGGTCCTTGTGTATGTAACCATGTTCCATTCTATGGATGTGTCTGACCCAGCAATGCCTCTTCTGTTTGATTAGTGCCAACACATTTGGGAGCTCTGCCTTTGAGAGGACTGCCCCATTTGTGGTTTTGTCCTGCCACGATATACCCAGAATGCGCCACCGACAACAAAGATGGATTTTATTGAACTTATTTTCCTAACCACCAAAAGTCTGTTTCACAGCCATACAGCAAGGCACTAGGAACACAGGCTTTATAAACCATCAGCTTGGTCCCAAGAGTCAGCTTAGTGTTATCCCATGCGTGTTTTGTGAGTTGGCCAAAGGTGGTAGCTGCTTTCCCTATGCATGTATTGAGCTCTGCATTAAGGGACAGATTGTCTGTCACTGGGGACCCAAGGTAACAGGATTTGCTAACCATTTCCAGTGGGGTGTTATTTACTGTGATCAGGGGAGGAAATGCAACACTTTGTCCCATAATCACGGTTTACTTGATGCTTATAGTCAGGGAGAACACGCTGCAAGCATGGGAGAAACAGTTCATGAGTCTTTGTAGCTGAGTTGCTATGTGGGTGACCAGCACAACATTGTCAGTGTAGAGGAGTTCTCTGATCAGGAATCAATGTGCATTTCTCTCATTTTCAGTCTGGATAAATTGTAGAGCTTGCCATCTGACCTAGATTACAAGTAGACTCCTTCCATATTTCCATGGGAAGGTGAAGGTCAGGAGCACGGAGAAGAATATACCAAACAGAGTCGGGGCTAGGACACAGCCCTGGATCACTCCATTCTTCACTCTGAAACTGTCAAAGTGGAGCCAACAAACTGTACAGTACATTGCATGTTGTGGAAGGAGTGGCTGAGACTGAGGATTTTTGCAGGACAATTTTCCCCCAAATCTTGTAGTGTCCTGCTTTACTGACCATGTTGAATGCCTTTGTAAGATCTCTGAAAGTAAGGTAAAGGGTTTTATCCTGTTCCCTACACTTCCCTTATAGTTGGTGTATGGAGAAGAGCATATTCACAGTAGATCTGTTAACATGGAAACTTCACTGTGCTTCCGGGTACACCAGGTCTGCAAGTAAATTAAGTCATTTAAATATGACCCTGGCAAAGCCCTTCCCTGTGATGCTAAAGAGTGAGATGGCCCTGCAGTTGTAGTCTCCTCTGTTGCTTTTGTTTTTGTACAGTGCGATGATTTTCATGTCACGCACCTCCTATGGAACAGAGCCGACCTTCCAGCAAAGGAGAGAAGGTCGTAAAGGTGTGGCAATAGATGGAAATTTCCGTGCTTAAGCAGCTCGGCTGGGATTCTGTCCTTGCCAGATGCCTTTTTGTTCGCTTGGTGACCTATGGCCTTTGCAAGCTTGAGGGTTCTTCATCTATTTCATCCATGACAGGAAACTCTGAGGAGAGTATCAAGCACGGACTGGGAGAAGTCTGTCTCACAGGAGTACAGCTCGCAGTAGTGTTCAGCCCAGCGGGATATCTGTTCACTTCTGCTGGTGAGTACCTCACCACCTGCTGACTTCAGCGGAGCAACTTTGGTGATGGCAGGGCCAAGAGCTCTCTTGATCCCTTTATACATAGCTCGCAGATTTCCATTGTCAAAGGCAGTTTGGACTTCTTGACAAATGTTGATCCAATGTTTGTTTGCGCAGTATCTCCCTGCCTTTTACATGGCTGTCTTGTCCACTTTCAGGCTGTGCAGTGTTTTAGCTGCTGGGTTTATGTTGTGCATCATGTAGGTTTTGTTTTTCTCAGATGAGTAGGTCTCAAACAGTCCTTTAGTAAAGGTTTCTCCTTTACCAAATGATGCTTCTGTTGCTTCATAGGTGATCGAGCTTAGTGACTTCCAAGCTTCACTGATACCAGCATCGGTGCTTTCTGGTAAACCTTTGGTTGGCAGTAATCATTCTAACAACAGTGCAAAGTGCAGGTATTTGGCATCATTTCTTGTTGAAGGGATGTTGATACTTGCCAGGTTGTGTTTGGAACTGTGAAGCTTTTGGGGGTGGACCTTCACTCTGCTGCTGACAAGAAAGTGGTCACTGTCACAGTCTGCACTTTGGTAGGTGTGAGTGTGGAGAACACACAGATCGTGCCTTTTTCTGATGACCACGCCTGGTTGGCGGCAATTTCCAGACCTTGGGTGTCGCTATAATGCCTTGTGGCAATGTCTGCCCTGGAACCAGGCGTTGGTCACACACAGTTCATTCAGGGCACAAAGCTCAAGAAGGCAATGTCCATTATCGTTGATCTTGCCCACCCCATGACAACTGGGTCACGTCGGCCATGAATCACTGTCTGCCTCAATACATGCGTTGAAGTCACTCAGGACGAATAGCCTCTTGCCATCTGTAATATTTATCAGAAGGTCAGATAGGGGGTTTTGGAAATACTCTTTGACTGAGATACTGGCAGACAGAGTTGCTGTGTAGGCACATATGATGTTGACTACATCTCCAACAGATAATAGCTACAGGGAGATGAGGTGCTCCAAGGTTGCTACTGGTGATTCAATTGGCTTTCAGCCAGTTGCTCACTGTAAAGCCTGCACCATGCTCACAGTGGTCTTCAGCACTCCCTCCATGCCAATAGAAGATGTAATTAGTCTCTCGATTAGTGCTTTTGTCGGCTAATCCGGTTTCTTGTAGAGTGGCAATGTTGACACTAAGCTTGCGTAGCTCACGGACAATCAGGACCGTCTTGCATACACTTGCTGTGGAGTGTGGGTTGTTTATTATGCCAGGGCACATAGCCCTCACGTTCCAGTTTCCAAGCCGAAAGGTTACCTTTCTTTGTTTGCAGCACAGCCCAGGCATGGTTTTAGGAAATGCATACTGGCCTACCCCCTCTCGCCCTTGTAGGCTGTATCCAGAGGAACGACAAAAGCCTATACATCCAAGGCCTTATCGGTTGCAGAATTTGCAAGAAGATGCTAACATGAGGGAGTCAGCAACCATCTAATGGGAGTCAGCTCCAGATTTTATCAGGTTTACTCAGTTAGTCATTAGCTCTTGATGTTGTTGTTGAGGTTGAAAGGCACCGATCAGCAGATTGACGCAGATATAGGTGTGATTTTGTCCTCCAGGTGTGTGAAACAAACAGCTCCATGTCTTCCCATCTTCAGGTTTCTGCCTCCATTCCCTGAACCCTCACAGCTTCTAGGTCACCTGATCAGTCTGACTTTCTTTTAACCCATCCCACTTCTTTCTGTTTCCCAGTGCTTTCTGCTGATTGGATTGTCACTATAACGTCACTCTTTGATTTCTCCTGTTTGGTTTTGCACCTTCGCTGCTGCTGGTGCTCCCAGTTAGGTACATGCTCTTCCCTGCTCTCTCTCTCTCTGTCTCATCCTTCACTGCTGCTGATGTCTCCAGCCAGGTCCGTCAAGTATAGATTTAGCACAACTTTACAACAGGGATGATATTTGCTTTGTTAGTTGCCTTGACTCAGCTATTCCCTGATCAGTCAAAACCTATCCTTTAGCTTGTGTCATGGAAATACCAGGACATTGGCCCCAATGATCTGGTCTCCAGATTGTTAGAGATTGGATGGACCCTTCAAGATATGTGTCGGAACCCTTTGGAAGTCCCAATGCACTGACTCCATGGGAATTGCCTGGGAAGTTTCAACTTTGATTGGGTAATTCCCCAGCTTCCCTTGCACCCTCCAAAAAAGTCTCTCAATCTGAGTTAGAGTCAGAGACTTCAGACAGTTCTGACTTACTTACCTGGATGGTTATCCAAGAAAATGTTGGACATAAAAATCCTAATCTAGCTCGTGGGCAACTATACAACTGAACCCCCATCCCCCCCCCAGTCACTCTCACTGACCCACCTGACTCTCTCCTCAACCCCCACTGACTACCCCACAATCCAACCTGACCCGGCCTCACCAGATGACTCCCTCCAACACCCCGGTACTCTCTGACCCCTGACTACCTGTCCCCCGACCTGACCTGACTAGTCTCCAACACTTGGCTCCACCCGAACCTGACCTGATCTTACCACCCTACCACTTGTTACCTTACCACCCTACCCACCTGACACCCTATCACCTGCTTCAATACCCACCTAGCACCTACCCACCTGCCACCCTACCACCTTACCCATCTGCCACCCTGTTACCCTACCACCTACTGACATGCCACCCTACTATCCTATACACCTGCCACCCTACCCCTGCCACCCTACCCACCTATCACCTCACCCACCTACCACCCTACCCACCTACCACCCTACCCATCTACCAACAAACCTCCCTACCACCCTTACCCACTTACTTACCCACCCTACTCCCTTACCCACCTACATATTCACCCATTCACTCAGACACTCATACACTAAAACACTGAAAGCTGTTTAAATGTCCCAGCTTTTCAGTGTGTTAGTGAACACTTACCAGTTAGTGCTGTTGAAACAGAGGAAAGGCTTGTGCTCCCTTGATGTTCCTGCGCCAGGAGGAAGCAGTTGGATTGAAGATACTCTCAGGATTTCTGAAGAAGCCGGGATCGGAAGTCACGGCCAGAAATGCGGGGCTCTGGCATGGCGCATCTAAGTAGAAGCGGAGTAGCAATCCAATGATTGTTGGTGCTCCTTGGTAGGTTCGGGCCAATGTGTTCTAGTTATTAATTCACTGTGTTCTGGCCACCATTCAGGATGAAGGCACCATGGTGCTGAAGTGACACGGGGCTGGATTTTGCGGCCCACCACCAGGCATGTTTTCAGTGAGGTTGCAAATTATTGCCCACTTAAGGGCCTCAATCTGCCTCTACTGCCATAGTACGCTGGGCATTGGAACGTGAGTGAGAGTGAGAAGGCTGCTTTTACACCCAGGCTGGTGATAAGGTGGGAGGGAAGGAAGGGGAAATTCATCTTTTGGGGAGTGCTCTGTGCGCATCGGGGGCACAGCCCAAGATCTTACCCCAGCTTTGTAACTGCCTGCCAGACCTCCAAAACCTGCACCTGCACCCCCCCATATCCCCTCCCTAGGGTGCCCAGTCCCTCGCCGCCCAAAAACTCGGGACTTACCTGGGTCCAGAGGCCATATTTTTGTGGAACTGCTTGCCCCTCCCAGCAACACCCACCACCGAGTCCTGGTGCTGTCGGGACTGCAAGAGCTGCTGACCAATCAGATGGGCAGCAGCTCTGGAGGGCAGGACTTCTTTCCACTGAGGGGCGCAAGTCCCACTTTCTGTTTGTTCAGGACCCCCCCCAGGCATGTGAGCTCTGCGGGATGGCCATATTTAAAGTCGGTCAGTTCTTCTTTGGGGGGTTGGGGGTGGTGGGCGAGCAGTCAGCATCCCCCACTCCCCATCAAATCCAGCACATGAAAAGGAATCACATCATCAATACTCCTTTCAAAAGATGAATCAATGTGAAAAGTATAATTTATTAAAATGATTTCTAGTTTTGTTGTTTTTTGATTAACATAGGTGGCTGAAAGGATAAAATAACTGAAGATATCTGAGTTAGTGACTATGTCTAAAGATGTTAACTAAGTTCTCTCACACTGTCGGCCTTCGTGACTCCTCCAATCCAATACCCATCATGATGTTACCAGCAGCCACAGTTAAAACAAAAATATACTAAGGATCACATCACTTGTAATTTGCTGTCCAAAGCATTTATGAAGCTTTCTTTAAAACTAGACAATCAACCAATCACAATCTAGAAACGACTTTATTGATATAAGCAGATGAATACTTGGCATGTCGGGATGACGTTTCTTTGTTTGCTATTTTAGCACAGGCATTAAGCCATTTAAAATAAACTGCTTTAAAATAACAAATGAGGGAATTGCTTTAAGCATTTGTCTGCTAATACTGGCAACAGTAATTTCTAGGTTAATCCATGCCCCTGAACCTTGACGGCTGCTGCAAGCTACTGCAAACAATATGTTTGGCATTCTGAAGAATTTCCAATGTATTGGAATGAATTATTGTTAATTATAAATTAAGATTTATTTATTTTATCTTCAATTAACTGTTTGCTATGAGGATCATTTTGAACCTGGCTTTAAGAGATCCTGTCAAATTCAGTGGAAAGTTATTGTTTCATTTTATCAGCTTATAGCAATCAGTCAGAATAGGTTAAAGCCAAAATTTCTAACATTTTGAAAATGTACTGTAAAGTTAACAATGTGGAATAAAATAAGAAAATTTGTTGAAATTATTTATCAAGGAAATAATTTGTTCTCTTTCCCCTTTCATAGTTTTATGCTTTTTTGGCAAGGTATGAGGAATGATAACATAATATTGATTTAAACAGTTTGCAAGGGGAGTTAACATGATAAATTGGTCTCTGGGCATAACTGACTATGGAAAACCTAATGACATTCATTAGTAAAATTGCAGTGATGTTCTTACAATCAACGAGCCTACAAAATAGGATGACAAAGGTTACCGCATTGAATCACTCAAAAACAACTCCTTAATCCTAAACCCAATCTTTCATCTCCTCAGTACAACAGTGAAAGTAGGAATTAATGAATGCTAGCTTTAAAATGTCTTTGTTTTCGAAAGTAGATGTACCCCACAGCTGCATTCAAACAGCCTGACAGCTGTATTTTTGTGCAATGATTAAACTTTCTTCACAGCCTGCATAAATTGAGATAGCACCTTATAATGCCATTACATCATATTATAAGCTATAAATATGCAACATATCTTTTACTCTTTTGTCCTGCACTATAGGTCTTGATCCTAAACTTTTTTTTAATAAGATAAGAACAAGGAATGTATTTCCTTTAAAATGTTATCATGTTGGTTATCAAGCTCTCCCCTGATTTCAGCTGGTAGCTGGCACATTTTAAGTCTGCCTGGAGAAATTGGCTGACAAAACATTTAGTTGGGGTTTGGAAAACCTGCCATGGTAGCAGCCCCTCCTAGGGAAGTGGTGGTGACAGAATGGCTGATTAATTGCTCACACTGGTACAGTGGTGATCTTTGCTGTGGAGCTGCTGAGAGAAGCATACAAAAGGAGGGTGACTCTGAAGGTCAGTCACCCTACAGTAAAAGCATGAGAGGAATATGTCCATTGTACTTGGCACGTAAATGAAGACCAAGGTTCTGGATGGTGAATGTAACAGTCCCCTCATTGTGCTTTTTATATGGGGCCTAAGTGTCTCAGATACATTGCACCTGAATCGGTTTTCTCCTCATGAACTCATTTTATTCACCTAAATCAAATCAAAGGAATTTCCATCCTCACCACTCTGTATTGAGTGACTTAAATGTTTAGCAGCAACCAAGGATAATAAATTAATTGGTAGGAAAGAATGTAAAAATGGTGAACTACCTGGAAAAAAACAGCTAATGAATGGAGCTAATAGCAGAACAATGTAATTAAAAACTCTCAGAAAAGCAAAGCCTTTGACTATTTAATGCACCTGCTTGAAATGACCCAAGTTCACCAATTACGATGTGCCCAGTTTCCATGAGTGATGTTCAAGCTGTGGGCAGAGCCTTGTCCGAAGGCAAAGGATTCAGCATGGATTTGTTTTAAATCATTAAACCACTTAAATGATGTTCTCATGCTAGCCTTAATGCTTTGGTTCCTGATCGTCTGTTGGAATTTCAGGCATGCCATAACCCAGGTGCCACCTGCTTGATTTTCAACCACAGCTACCATCAGTTAAGTTTTAGAAAATTGAAATTTCTGTACACAATGAGCGCTTTTGTAAGCTGTTGTTAATTATCTTAATTAGCTTATCTTAAAATATACCACCAGTCTTAACAAAGACATACATGCCTTTACTTACAGATTACAAATGGTGGGGCCATTTTTGGATCATGAACCTGGCTGCCATTCCTTCAGGGCTTTCAAACACTTTGTTTGATTTAGGTGAATAAAATGAGTACATGAGGTGAAAACAAATTCAGGTGCAATGTATCTGAGACACTTGGGCCCCACATGAAAATCACAATGAGGGGTCTTGTTATTTCACCTTCTACCTGATACCAGCAGGGCTGCTGTCTTCTGGGAGGCATCTGATTGGGAAAGGGCTCCTGGGATCACTGTCCAATTAGGGGTGGCAGACAGGTTCAGGAAACGGGAGTACTATTCAGGACTGGTGATCGCGAGGATGGTTGGCAACCTTAACCATGCCTGCAGTGAGTCAGCTGCTGAATGGGAGAGAGAAAGGGAGATGAAATGGAGGCGTGAAACAGTTGAGGGAAATGGCTGCCACTTCTTCCCCATTAGCACTTTCGGTGACATCAGTCTCCAAGAGATAATCATGCAATTGCAAGCTTCTGCCTGTGGATAATCTCAGACTTGCCAATTTGCAGCTTCAATATGCAGATTGCACATTATTTTCCTGGTACTCTGACCTTCTGCTGTGCATTTGCCTCCTGTGAGTTGACAAGCTGCAGGAATTGCGGGAGTCCCACACACTGCCAGTAAATTCCATTGCCCTCGGGAAAAAATGCTGATTGCTTCATTAACAACTTCAGTTGAATTCCCGCCATTTACTGTGCAGGCTGCTGTCAGTGCCCAACAGCTGCCTCTGGGAAAAACTGGAGGAAGCGGGAACATGTTAGCCTTCCTGTCTGACATCATTTTTTTCCTAATTTTTGCCTCCTCCCCTCCCCATTCCTGCCTCCAAACCCACCTCCAATTGGTGAAAGGCTTTTACCTTCATTACAATCTCCTGCCAAGCCACCATTAATCATAAGAAGCAGCAGTGGTGACATTTTACCAAACAATTTTATTCCCTCTTACAGTAAACGGTGGAACTCTGGGGATAATGCCTAAAGATGTAACAGTTCATAAATTTGGTAAAACCTTATTAGCCTACAAATATTCCCCAAAGTCACCCTTGACACACAGTTGTTTTCTACTCACTCTAAAAATGTCATGGGTGATCAGTTTTGCTGTTCATTAATGGGCTTTGATATCAACATAGACATTTACTGCATAAACATGAGTGCAATTTAGTATCACGGAGGTTACTACTCTTCTCCCTCTCCTACTTCGGTCTATAAACATCTGGCAGACTTTCAGGCAGAACAAAACACTTAATCAGTATTAGGGATACAGTTACTTTCCTTAGAGATGAGCTCTCAGATGAGCTGTTTGTTTAGTTCAGTTTAGTTTGTATATTGTACAGTTTGGGGACAGTTTATTTCTGTACTTTATCACATTAGTTTTTCCCTGGATATATTTTGTATTGTCATGTATTAAGTTCACACTAATTACTGAAGTAACACATGGTTAAAAACAAAGTAAGTAATCAACAGACCCACTGCTGTCTATCATAATAGCTGAACAAAATATTTAACCATATCTAGAAAATGATTTATTGTCAGAGAATAAAGCCATAACATCAGGTCAGGGAACAGGTGGAGACATATAAACTTCTATATGTTCTTCAGCTTTGATTCCTTTAGAAATGGTAAAGTGAATAGCGAATAACATGCACTGAATTGCACATTGAAATTAATGCCATATCATGAGTTTGGTCAATATATGGCTTCCTGGAGTTCTTGGCTGCTGTTTGGTCTGCAGTGAGTTGTTAAGTAGAGACATTGTTGTGCCATATTTCTGTTCTATGTTGACTCATTTCTATGCAGCATGTTAAACATTATTTTCACTTATGTTCTGAGTGGCCATGTCACACAACATTGTTTTAATATCAAAAAATCAAGTTTTGATCAATTCTATTCATTAAAACTATTGCCTATTTACTTTCTCTTAAATAGTCTAAGCAATACTGGATGGTATCAACAAATTGCACACACCGATCGAATCACATGGTTCAGCTGACAAACTTAAATTGTTCATGTGAACCCCACCATTGAATCACTATCATTTATTGACATCCAGTGGCCAACATATACTAAAATTTTGTTGGATTTTTTTCCCCAATCCATGATATACACACGAAAGAACCAGAGTAACTGTTATTTCAAAGGAAGACAGAGCCATGGAATAACAAACAAGGTTGAGTCAGATAGGCCCTCTTGATATGTCAACTACAAAAGATTGCATTCACTTTGGATCAGGGTGACCCAAGCTGAGTGCAATTTCTTCAGACTTATAAAGGTACTGATTATCTGACTAAATTAAATCTGGTCAGAGGTTCACATCAAAACAACTTACATACATGAGCCAATATAATTATAAAACTTCACAGCCACGATCAGAGGAAAGAGAAAAAAGGTTTATTTTCATTCGATGTTGTTGAGAGTAAATAGCTAGCATTCCCCTTTGATTTACTACACATTTTAGGGCAGATTTGGAGTGCAATGTTAGTAAATTGTGGGTATGTATAGTGGTTGATTCATGATCAGGGCTATTGCCTGCAGCCATGGCTATAATGCCAGTAAGGCTTCTGCAGAAGTGAACAACAGATATAATGGGACTCACATCAAAACAAGAAAGATGAAAGAGCAGAGTTTAGTCATGTTGAAGCCTTGTTTTAGATGCCTAAGTACATTTTGTTACATATGGATTGAGTCAGAGGCCAGGCAAATTTTAACTCCCAGGTCTAATTTGAATCCTGTCTGTCAGTTGCAAGTCCATTCCCACTGGAAAATGGGAGCCGCATTTTGGGGAAGGGTAAAAATTGGGTGACCATGTCAGCATTGGAAGAAGGCTGTCGGTAGCTGGTTAAGCCCAGAAGGCAGGTATTCTGAGGGTTTTATAGTTGAGGTGGGAAGAGGGAAAACCTGGCTCAGCAGAGGCCCAGAGCTTCCTCATGGGCCCTGCAGGGGAAGTTTATTAACGTACCTCAGTGGGCCTCACTAGTCCCCTGACATGTTTACCTGGCAGATTGACTGCGGTGGGAAACCCACTCCAGAGCCAGTTAAAATTCTATCAGGGTCCCATGTAGGTTGTGGGGCCCCAAGTTTTTATTTACTAACGAGACTTCCAAAGAAGTCCACCAGGAGCCTCATCGATTGCCAAAACTAACAGCGGTAAAATTGCATTTCAGTTGGAAATGGAGTTGCTCATTTTAACTGCTCCCCTGTTTCATTGCTACCAATTACAGAGAGTTAAAATCAATTCTAACTGGATACATACCTTTATAGTTAATTGGTTCCTAGAGTTAGTCAAGGCTAATTGGATATTACATAGTTGAAATCTATAGACAGAGATCCTATATCGTGTCAGAAAGTTGCATTCTATAAACACATTTGCTGCCACATGCTCTTCTGCTGAAAAATATATTTATATGGATAATTGGATGAGGATACTATTGTTGTGTGATGCACCCACAGTTGAATTCACTTTCTAACTCAGGCATGAAGAGTGTCTTTGGGTGAGGTACAGAGAGACTGTGAGCACCATTGCGGCACTTTTCAGAATTACCTTAATGCCTTCAAGAGAAGCGGAAATTGGAAAAAAAAATGATGAAAAACTTATCGCAAAGATTGAATTCTTCTGGCGTCCATTCTGTCTACATTCATTGCAATTGCACTTTTGGATCTAAATTGGAAGAGGTAGTTTGGATTCTGTTTGTTTAATAAGGATCCAGATACTGGAGTGAGGTATCTCAAGATGTGTTCTTTTAATTAGACTTATGCTTGCACATTTAGGGATTAACAATTTTTCCCCACCAGGTTGCTGGAAGAGTGAGTTGATTACAGTGCAGGCAGGGCAAGAGGGTATCCCTTGCTGATCAACGGGACAAAAAGTGCATCTCCTTAACCAATAAGAATAAAGAGTTGAGAAATCAATGGAGGAGGGACTGAGATGGAGGGTACATTTGGGTGGGTGAATTTAATTTCAAGTTAGGTATAGACATAAAAAGGGGGAGAGAATGATGGTATTACGAGAAAGTGCAAAAAAGGAAAAGTAAGGGGAAAGTATTGATATTTTTGACATCTCCAACTTCAATTCACAAACTTAATAAATTAGACTCCACACTTAAAAATGTTCACTTTCCGGGCTAGGGAGGTTAGTTGGCAGTCATTCAGAATTATCACGTTGGCAAAAACATACTTCCAACAGTAAGATAGAATTTGGTAATTATATTAAAAGTTTAAAGAACAGTTATAGTGTAAATACAACAACTTCATGAAAATCACAGGGTGGTTAAGAGATGATGGTTTCACAATGCTATTGGAGGAGTGGTGCCAATCGTCCAGCAGTTTTAGGCTATTCACAATTGATGGGTATCTCTTCCTTGCCTTAAATTTTTGGCTGGTTTTCACATTAATTATAACATTCAGATGATTTTTTTCTGCAAAATTCTGAGCTAATATATTTTCAGAGCCATTAACAGTGAAGATTCAGTAGGGGACCTAAAACCCTTCATTAATATCCTACGCATAGGCTACCTGAGCCAACCACTCTGAGTGAATAGGATTGTATGGCATGTGCTTTTAGCCTGATAGCAAAATCAATAGCAGTGAGATCTCAGGGGTAGGAGCCATTGCCACATTGCCACCCATAAAATAGTAACAAGTCTAAGGATTGAGAGTGTTTTAGAAACAAGCAAAGGGCAACCTAAAAGTTGATAAAAGAGAAAAAGTATAATATGAGAGTAAACTAGCCAGTAATATAAAACAGATTGTAAGAGCTTTTATAAATATAAAATTGGTCTGGTTATGATGAACGCCACTCTGTGGGGCAATACGGTTGGACTGCTCCTTCCCTTTGCTTTCATTGTCCGAGAAACACTACTGTGCTCTGGTGCTCATGCAGGCGTCCCTTTCCGACACCAGCACTTCAACTGGGTGTGGGCTGTGAGGCAAGGGTTGGGTTGATGAACACGATGGGGGCAACGGGGAGGGGAGGTGGTGGAATGGCAGCGAGAGGGAAGGACGAACACCATGGGGTCTTTCTGGGGTCGCTCTCTAACCTCTTGTTGCTGCAGGAGTGAGCAGGAGTCTGCTTAGAAAGAAAGGAGGAATACATTTTTTTGCAAAAATATACTTTATCCGTAAAATATCTGAAAGAACGTTATAAAACAATTCAAAATGGCCATCACAAAAAGTGCAATCATATTCAAGTTTTCCACACAGATCATGTCTCACCCTGAGGTGCTTCAATACAATCAAAGGAACATTACAGACATTTCAAAATGGTCATAATGGTCAGACAGCTCAATGGTATTTAAGTTGTCTACATAGATCATGTTGCACTCTGAGGTGCTTCAATACAATTGTGATACATGTAGTATTCACTTCATACATTCAATGTGAGTCACACAGCCTGAGGGGCCTACACAATTCCCAGCTCCTCAGTGCACTATAGCTGAAAGTTCTTAGACAGCAACCTTTCCCCACTGCGCCTCTGTGGCGGCTGCCCCAAGCTTTAGTGCATCCCTCAGCACATAATCCCAGACCTTGGAATGTGTCAGTCTGCAACACTCGGTTGGGGACAACTCTTTGCACTGGAAGACCAACAAGTTTGGGGCACCACAGAGCATCTTTCACCAAGTTGATGATCCTCCAACTGCAGTTGATGTTTGACACCGTGTGTGTTGCTGGGAACGGCCTGTACAGCACAGAGTCTAGAGGAGGAAGACCCCCTTGCGATGAAAGTCACTTAAAACCAATGGCTTTATTAGCACTGTTAAAGGGCATCTCAGAGCTCAATGGCTTCACGTCACAGTCGCTGTATCTCAAGAATAACACAAAGGAATGCAGGCAATCGTGAAGGAGGCACATCTGTATCATATATGGCATTCCATCAATGAAGGCCCATCACATGTTTACCAGATGTGACACTCCTAATGGGCCAAAGGGCATCCACTCTATGACCGTGAGCAACTGATTGGTCATTAATATGCCACATCAGAGATTGGAGCACAGAGCTAGGTTGGGTGACTCATCTCAATTAAACTTCAACATCCTGCGCAGGCCTCAAGATGCTACATATCTGTGATGCCATCTTGGTCACCTCGATGTGTGTACTAGTGTCTCAGGGACAAGGCGGCATCAGCCACCATACAAGTAGGTCAGGAGAAACTATGGACCCTTAGTTTCCCAACGTGTCATCTTCTGAGCTTCGCTTTCTTGCCCCTTGAATCACTGATGTCTTCAATGTTTCCTTTCAGAGAGAAGGCAAAAGCACATATGGATCCAGGGCTCAATGCTGCCTTTGTCAGGGTCCTAATGCAATGGAGGAGGTGAAGGAGGGAGAGGATACTCTGTGTGTAGCTCCAGCAGGAGGGACATGGTCAAGCGGAGCCAGAACATGAACAGGAGGGTCAGGAGGAGAGACCCGGACCCAGAGGTGACTGACCAGACCTAGGGCAGGTTTTTCCGGTCGGCGAACGGGGCCCACTCGCTGACACGTGAAATGATGTGGGGATACGTCGGGCGTTTGTCCCAATGTCACCCCGCGGCATTTAGACTTTCAGTTTGGCGGACGCGCAGCTGATTCAGTTGCATACCTGCCGAACTGTCAATGGCCTATTAAGGCCATTAAAAACTTGATTGATGGACCTACCCGTCCAACCTTAGGGCCTCGGAAAATGCATGAAACCTCATCCACGGGCAGGATGAGGCTTCATGAGGGTTTTTAAATGTTTATCAAATGTTTAAATAAAAGTTAAGGACATGTCCCAACTCATGAGGGGACATGTGAGGAAAAGTTTTTTATTACCTTCCTGTCAACTTTTGAATCAGAGCCGATCTCCCTGAGGCAGCGCTTTGCCTCAGGGAGATCTATGTGCTCTTTTGTGCGCACTCCCGGCTGAGGGAATCCCCCCCCCACATGCACAAGGAGTGCATAGCGCTTCCTGGCGGACGTCACGCTGGACGGGCCTTAATTGGCCCCCGGCTGGGGGCGCTGATCAGAAGACCGGCCATCGGCACCCACTCCCGCACTCCCCCACCCCCCCAACGGGGGGAATATGTTCCCCCTAGAGTTCATTGTCCAAGAGTCTTCTGTTTACAAATGAGTGAGAGGCAATGCTGTGCTCGTCTGCGCTTGTTCCGAGCTCTGGTACATCACATATGCCACATTTTTCGTAAAGACCTGATGCCACGTGGAGTTGGAGGGTATCCCCTGCCAGTGGCTTTGAAGGCTCAATTTCTTGGCCGCTGGTTCTTTCCAAGGATCTCTCAGTCCGCAGCACATCGATGCATAAGGGAGGTCGCAGATGCCCTTTACACAAAGGCCCATCATTATAATCAAGTTTGCTCTGGATGAAGATAGCCAGGCTGCAAGATTTACCGGCTTCGCTGCCATCTCAGGCTTCCCAAGAGTGCAGGGTGCACCCATGTGGCTATATGGGCTCCATGGCAGCAGACCCTAATGTTTATAAGCTGCAAGGGCTATCATTTCATCAATGTACAACTAGTGTGTGATCACCGGAAGCACATACTGCACATTTGTGCATGGTATCCTGGGAGTTGCAATAACTCCTACATCCTGAGTCACTCCCAGATGCCTGAGATTTTTGAGGGGCCATTATGTCTGCAGGGATGGTTGCTTGGGGATAAGGGGTACCCACTGAAATGGTGGCTGATGACACCTGTGCATCGTCCTCAGAGTCGTTCCGAGGAGAGGTACAATGCTGCTCACAACTCCACACACTCCCCTATAGAGCGGACCATAAGGTGTGTTTCAAATGCTTGGACCACCCACTCCAATGCACTCCTGATAGGGTTTCCCACATCATCACAGTGTGTTGCGCCCTTCAGAACCTGGCTATGCAAAGAGGTGAACCCCTGCCAGAGGGTGAACTGGAGGAGGATGAGAACTCATCGGCGTATGAAGATCCGGAGGGACAGGAACCTCTGGAGGCTGCTGAGGTTCAGTGTGAGCACGATCACACCATGAAGGAAGGAAGACGTGGGAGACATGCCCGTGATACATTCATCGCTGACAGGTTCCTTGGAGTGTCTGAGAGGCAGCCTCCAGGGTATCTGGCTAACACTCATCCTCACTGTGGGTGCCCGAGGGCCCCTCCCTGTCTCCTGCAGGGGATGGTGCACCTGGAGGGGGGGTTCAAGGTGCCTCGTCCCCAGGACACTTACATCATGATGGTGCTCACCAGGGTGTGTGGCCATGAAGTTGAGGGCCGAGTGCAAATCCGGCAAGATCTTCTGGACCAAGGTCCCTGTGGTGGTTACCAGCCTTCCCATGGTGACCTCGAGGCGCGCGCATGTTGGAGCCATGACATCAGGCAGAATGCGAATGGAGCCCTTCATTGTTTGCTGTAGTCTGCTGAGTGACTGTCAAATCTCTGTCTGTTGTTGTATCTCCAGCATAGATTTGATGGCTGGTTCCAGGGACTCATCATCTGAATTGGACTGAGCGGGTAGCTGGTCTCCAGCAGCCCTCTGAGGGCCAGTGCTTCCCACTGTTGCAGGGACATGTCAGTGAGGTGTTCCCAGAAAGTGAGCCCAAGCCTAATCTACAGCCGTGCCCCACTGACATGTGTGTGTCTCTGAGCTGGTAGAGGGTGTGTGTGAGTGCCATGATGGTTCTTCCAGAGCTTCCTCCTTGGATAGTGTCTGGGGGCTTGCACTGGTGCTGAACTGGCTTGGGGCCTCAATCTGCTGGTGCCTAGAAAATAGAAAATAGATTTTCAGTTAATGAGCATGAGCTAGATAAGACTGCATGTGACTCAATGTGATTGTCAGAATTTGATGAGGAAGTGATGGAGCTGTGATCCATACTGGGTTGGTGGGAGAGGCCAATCTCCCTTCCCCACAGGAGCGATCCCTGTCCTCCCCGGCCAGCTCGGCTGCAGCCTCCTCAAACTCAGTGAGGGCAATGATGTCGGCCGTCCCTCCCCCGGTCTGTGATCTCTCGCGCCTGTTGTGTGGCAGCTTGCCCTGTATGAAGAAGAAAGAAAGGCATGTGATTGGAAGGGAGGGAGCAGAGGTTGGGGTGAGATGCATGTCCCCTGTGTGTGGTGAGCCCTCCCCAGAAGGGCCAGAGGATGGAGTGTGAGCAACATGACAGATGGGATGGTGGTGAAGTGAAAGTCTCTGTGAGAGAATAAGTGTTGATATGTGTCCCCCATTTATGGTTGCATGAAATCCCTGAAGAGAGTAGCCATTTGAGTGCATGTTGCCATGATAAGAGTTTGATATTGGAAGGTGTTGAAAGATGACTTATCCTGGTGGAGCGGATGAGATCATTCATCCTCTTCCTGCACTGGGTGGCACTTGGGGCACAATTGCCAGCTATGCTGACCTACTCCATGATGGTCTCCCAGGGTGGAGAGGTGAGGCTGCTGTACTTCCTGCAGCCACCCCTGAGATAGCGCACTTTCCTGTGCACCTACACCCCTCTGAAAAAGGCGTGGAGGGCCTGGCGCATGAAGCAGGGTGCTGCCTTCCTGTTCAGGCTCTAGGCCTTCCCCTTCTGGCTGCTAGGCATCTCTGTGAGATTCTGAGTTGGACTGGTCTTTAAATATGGTGCCTGGACATTTGAACCCACCAGCTGACAGCGGCCGCATGAATCAACCCCCCACCCGCCAGGTGACTCGGACCAATCCGGTGCCTTTGCGTAATTAATGATGCTCCAGGCGCAGAATTGGGCGTGAGTTGCCGCCATTACAGAAAGCAGGCTGGACGCTGCTGAAAGCGCCCACCATCGCACTTAGTCTCATGATGGGAAAATTCCGCCCATTGACTCTGTTCCTCTTTCCACCGATGCTACTAGACCTGCTGAGTTATTCCAGCACTTTCTGTTTTTATCCCACAATATTCAGCTCTTCCAGGAACGTGACAGAATGTCTACTGGGGGACAAGTAGACACTTTCCACAAACATGGCTCAGGAAACCCTTACAAGATCACCAGGCGTTAACAGCACAGGTAAAATTAAAGCCATGGGACCATCAGGATCAGAACTGAACACACTGGAGAGTTCCTCAAACAATGGTTCAGGTGTCTGAATAGGTCTGCTGGCTTCATAGCACATGTGCCCCAGAGAGTCTCTCAGGTCACAGTGGTGTGGAGCATCCTGTGCTGCCTTGCCATTCAGAGAGGCCTGCATTTGGAGGAGGCAGAGCAACAGCTGCAGCCCTCATCAGATCAGGAGGACTGGAGTAAAATCGAGGAGGCAGGAGGGTCACCTCAGAGCCTGACAGCAAAAGATGCTCAAAATGATTTAATTGCTTTGCAATCTCGATTATTTGCACATTCCATTGTGCTTTTTGTTTCAAAGTAGGTTGACTAATTCCATTACTTCTACAACTTGCTCCCCTTGTAGCCTCAGGAAAGCTGATGGTGCTCATGTTGGGACCTTTAAGAAGCTGGTGGCTGGAGGCTTTTGGGTACTTGAGCCTTTTGGAACCCGGCTACTGAATGCTGCACCTCAGTGGGATGAATAGCCTCCTCCTGCGCTGTAATTGTTTCGTTGTTTTCTGTACGCTAGACAATTCATGTCACCAGTCCTGCTGCTGCTCGCTGGTGCTGGGTGCTTTACCATGTACAGAACTCCCCAGTTTACTATCTCACTCATGAGATGTGTCACTCTGTTAGTGTTTGAGAGGAGTGGAGTACATGGTGCCTCACTGTAAGGAAGAATATGAGAGACTTTCTATACAATCCTACAAAGATCACCTGTGTTCTCCATATTTAAGGACATCCAACTGAAAGAGGGAGAAGCTTAGCTGGAAGAAGGAGACCTGTATAACTGAACTGCTAAAGAGGACGAGTAGCCAGTCAGAGCAGGAAATGAAGCTCTTTCTGGGAGAACAGTCAGGAGGAACTTGATCATGGAGATATTCTGCTGGCCATTTCTGCATTGGAGCTACCTTAACTTCTCTCTAAGAGAGACAACACCAACATTCACGGTTTGGTGCAGCATTAATCCACAGATCCAATCACTCCCTTCAGATTTCTTTACCATGTTGGCTTTTTCAGATTGTGTAGTTTTTTCCTACATTGACTTGGAAAGGGCTGTCATAAACGGTTATCCCTACTTTAAGGTAAGTGGCTGCATTTCTTTAAATCTGGCCTGCAAGTTTTCTGAATGTAATTAAGTCGGTGACTTCCTGCCCCCCACTGCACCTCCACCACCTCCCCACACCCTGCCCCACCCTGATGTGCTCCCAATGGCTATTCCAAGAGCTAACTTTAACTTGAAAATGAGAACCAACTTCAGGCATTCTGGCGGTGTTACCTAGGTGAATATAAAGTGCACAGTTCTCCCTCCTTCTCACAATTTCAGTGCAAGGACAAATAAAAATGTCCTTTGTGAAAAAGGAGCAAAAGCAAGTCTTACAATGGTATATTGAAGCACAAATGCTTAAGAAAGTCATTTGTAGTTCCAATTTGCAGGACCACAGACACAAAAATTACATTTACATTTAAATGATATGAATCAACTAGTCTTTGTTCCAAGCTTTAGTTTAAGTTAAAGGCCTCTTTATTTATATTGGTCAGCACAAGCAGTTACATTCTCAATGTTCATCATTATTTTAAGTGCTTACCAATTTGATATCTGGCAAAGCAAGGCAAGGTCACCTCGAACTTAAAGCTGGTTTGTCTCAGTTTATTCTTTACTACTGTATCAAAGCCAAAAAGGGCTTTTTAAATTCATTTCAAATAAAATATCAACAGTTTTACATTCTGGAAAAAAATCTGTTTTAGTACACTACTTAAATAACACATGCTGAATGCTTTTTAAAAGGCCTTTAAATTTCAACTGATGAATGATAACGATGCACGCTTATATGATCATCTTGTGAGAAGAAAGGACACATTTTTAAAAATGTGGTGTTACGAAATCCTTATGAATTAATTGTTGCAGTCCAGAAAGTTTGAGCAAGTGGCAGTACATAATTATTTATTAACTAATCCAGGTAAGTCCATTTTTGGTTTGTCCACTAAGCATTCTAGTCAAAATAACAACATAAAATCTCATACAATCAATAAAATAGTAAGTCAATGATTTAAATCACCCAGTCTTGTATTCCTGAGTAAAAACCTGTGGGTAATTTAGAAAGGCTGCTGAATTTTATAGTAAGTGTTTGCGTAACCAAGCTAGATTCTAAACAATAATGACTTTTTAATGTGGATCTGTGATTACAGTGTCATTTTGAAATACAGCAGTCTTTGACTGCATTTGAAATTAGAGTGAATGTGAATTACTACAGAGACATAGATTACAAGAACCCCAAATAAAGTAATCTTCATAAATTCAAATCCAATCTGAAGGTGCTTGACAGTCTAGACCTGTTGCTAGCAGTTTCATTTAAAGTGCCTATTGTTACATTGTGCAACATGTTTTTAGAAATCTTTGCTGCAGTTTTGTTGACATGTGCAGTTGTGAAATTGACCACGCTTTTATTAACCTTTTGATTTGACAGCAGATCAGATTTTGTAGATGCTCAGTACAAGAAAATCAACTTCAAAGTAGACTGGTATTAATTACTTGGTTCAATTATGTCTATATTAATAAAATTGTTGCGATATGAAAAGCTTTTAAACTCTCATTGATTTTTCTGCATCAAAATGCCATAGATGCATGTCGAATAATATTAAATATCCAGTACTGGATGAGCAGAAATTTCCTCCAATTAAATATTGGAAAAACAGAAGACAGTGTCTTCGATCCCCATCACAAACTCCAATCCCTCCGAAACGCTAACTCTGTCTTTCTCTCCACAGATGCTGTCAGACCTGCTGAGTTGTTCCAGCAATTTTTGTTTTTGTTCCAATCCCTTGTCACTGATTCCAGCTCCCTCTCTCGGACACATGTGTGAGGCTGAATCAGACTGCTTGCAACCTTGGGGTTATATATGACCCCGAGACAAGCTTCCTATCACACATCTGAGTCATCACTAAGACCGCCTATTTCAACCTCTTGGAACATCACCTGACTCTGCCTCTGCCACAACTTGCTTGCTGCTGAAACCCCCATCCATGGCGTTGTTACCTCGAGACTTGATAATTCCAATGCACTCCTGACTGGCCTCTCACATTCATCACTCTGCAATTCAAGGTCTTCAAAATCTGCTGCCCATGTCCTAACTTGCAAGTCCTGCTCATGTATCAGCCATGTGTTCCCTGATCTACATTGGCTCCTGATAAAGCAACGCCTCAATTTTAAAATTTTAATTCGTGTTTTCAAATCTTCCCATGGAGGGCCTCACCCTTTCCTGTCTCTTTAATCTCCTTCAGCCCCACAACTCCCCTAGATCTCTGCACTTGGCCAATTCTGGCTTCCTGAGAATTTTCAATTTTAATTGCTCCACCATTGGTAGCTGTGCCTTCAGCTGCCAAGACCCTAAGCTCTGGGATTCCCTCCCGAAACCACTCTACCTCGCGAACACTTTTCTTCTTTAAGACAAAAAGTATGTCTACTTTTTGACCAAACTTTGCACATCTGACCAATGTCTACTTGTGCAGCATGGTGTCAAATTTTGTTCCATAACGCTCCTCTAAAACATGTGACATTTTATTACCTTAAAAGTACTATATAAATGAAAGTTATTGTTGTTGTTGTTGAATCTTTATACAAAGGAATAGATTATTATCATGATCAAATGTTTACAATATATTCACTTCCTCCAAAGAGATAGTGGGGTAGATATTTGTCCATATTACATGAGAATGAAACATTGTGTTAAGCACTGGATGGTTGGAGTGCAGAGAGAAAAATTGGCTTATAAAAATCACCAAGCCCATGTTCTCGATGGCCCCCATACCTATTAATTGGTGGACCTGCACTTTGTAGAAGTTGGATTATCTCAGGTTGGCTGATCTTCCACCAGCGCTCTCTGCTAATGGTTATACAGTTTTCTTCTTTGAGTAACAAAAGGGGCACTCAATAAGTCCCAGTAAGATATTTGCATTTTACCCAGTTCTACCTGGTTTGAAAGGATAGTGAGAAAGCAGACCACTAATTTCAGGAGTCAGAGAGTGAGCTGGTGGGAAGACATGCCAGAGCCATGTGAGGGAAAAGACTTATTTCTTTGCCAGCTGCCAAGATGGAATTGTAGATTCAGCTTTTTAGAAGTTGCACAATTAAGAGCTGCAGCTACTCTGCAGGCTATAAGATAGATGTTACAGTGTACTCTGGGTTCAGTATGTTGGGAAAGGAAAGTAAAATTGTCCCTTTGCTTTAAATGCATGTCCATGAGTTTTCTCTACTTTTTCACTCTTCCTCAATGTGGAACATTCTTTTCCCATAAGAAGGATTTTGAGGATTTAGACAGGCTAGGATGTTGCCTTTTATGAGAAGATACAAATACAAGGAAAGACTTGAAGATTTGGGGCTTTTTCATTAGAACAGCACAAATTATGAGTAATATGATAGGAGTGTCCAATATGATGGAAGGATAGGACACAGAAGGTTGAAGCAGATTGACTCTACTGCCCATGCCTTAATTCACACCAAGTCCCATTCACCTGTCACTGTGCTCACTGACCTACACTGGTTTCTGGTGAAGTAGCACAAGGATTTTAAAACTCTGATCCTTGTTTTCAAATCCCTCCATGGCATTGTCCTTTCCTATCTCTGTAATCCCTTCCAGCTCTATAACTCTCTGAGAATTCAAGCCTCTTGATCATTCCCAATTGCAACTGCCCTGCCATTTGTGGCAGCCTTGCCTCCAGCTGCCAAGGCCCTAAACTCTGAAATGCACTCCCTAAACCTCTCCGTCTCTTTTGCTTTCTTAGATGGCCTCTTTCTGATTGTAACTTCTCTGTATTTGCTCCCATGATATACTGAGAAGTGAACTTTCAAAAACTGGCTACATTCCTATCATGTTTGCTTTGTCTTGGCCTCAGGAAGTTCATCATTCCTCAAAAAAACATCTCCTACAATAAAATCTCCAGGCTTTTTGCACTGATGCAGGCCATCCTGGGAACTCCAGCAGTCAATTGTCCCATTTTCAACCTTCAAAAAAGTTGACTTTAAGAATGCAGATTTGGGAACTGCTAGTCAGGAATAGTGGTGGTCAATTAAACAACTAACCAGAGGCAGAGGCTCCACCCTCAATGATGGGGGAGCCCAGCAGACGAGTGCAAAAGACAAAGCTGAAACATTTACAAATATCTTCAGCCAGAAGTGCCGGGTGGATGATCCATCTCAGTTCCCTCCTGAAGTCCCCAGCATCACAGATACCAGTCTTCAACCAATTCAACTCACTACACAAGAAACAGCTGAAGACACTGGATACTCCAAAGACAATGGGCACTAACATTCCAGCTGTATTACTAAAGATTACGCTCCAGAACTAGTTGTGCCCCGAGCCAAACACTGGCATCTAGCTGAAAATGTAGAAAATTGCCCAGGTATGTGCTGCCCGCAAATAACAGGGCAAATCCAACCCAGCCAAATACCACCCCATCAGTCTATTTTAGGTCATCAGCAAAGTGATGGAAGGTATCGCCAACAGTGCTATCAAGCAGCACTTACACAGCAATAACCTGCTCACAGATGCTCAGTTTGGCTTCCACTAGTGCCACTCAGCTCCTGACCTTCTTGGCCCAAACATGGGACATGAGAGCTGAACTCATGAGGTGAGGTGAGGTGAAAGTTACTGTACTTGACATCAAGGCAGCATTTGACCAAATGTGGCATCAAGGAGCCCTAGCAAAACTGAAGTCAATGGGAATCAGGGGGAAACACTCCACTGGTTGGAGTACAAAGGAAGATGGTTGGGGATCAATCATCACAGTCCCGGGACATCACTGCAGGAGTTCCTAAGGACAGTTTCCTAGGACCAACCATCTTCAGCTGCTTCATCAATGACCTTCCCTCCATCACAAGGTCAGAAGTGGGGATGTTCGCTGATGATTGCACAATGGTTGGCACCATTCGTGGCTCCTTAGATACTGAAGTAGTCTGTGTCAAGAATTGCACAATGTTCAGGCTTGGGCTTACAAGTGGCAAGTAACATTCACACTGCATAAGTATCAGGCAATGACCATCAGCAACAAGAAAGAATCTAACTATTTCCCCTTGACATTCAATGGCATTACTCCTGCAGCAATGAACCCCCGCTATCAACATCATGGGGTTACATTGACCTGAAACTTAACTGGACAAGCCATGTAAATACTGTGGCTACAAGAGCAGGTCAGATGCTGGGAATTCTGTGGCAAGTAACTCACCTCCTGACTCTCTGAAGCCTGTCCACCACCTACAAGGCACAAGTCAGGAGTGTGATGGAATACTCTCCACTTGCCTGGATGAGTGCAGCTCCAACAACTCAAGAAGCTCAACACCATATAGGGCAAAGCAGCCTGCTTGATTGGCACTGATTCATCACCTTAAACATTCACTCCCTCAACCGCTGATGCAGAGTGGCAGCCGTGTGTACTATCTACAAGATGCGCTGCAGCCACTCATCAAAGCTCCTTTGATAGCACCTACCAAACCTGCATCCTCTACCACCTAGCAGGACAAGAGCATCAGATGCATGGGAACACCACCTGCAAGTTGCCCTCCAAGCCGCTCACCACACTGCCTTGGAACCATATTGCTGTTTTTCCCACTGTCGCTGAGTCAAAATCCCAGAACTCCCTCCCTAACAGCACTGTGGGTGTACATACACTACATGGACTGCAATAGTTCCAGAAGGCTGCTGACCACCAACTACTCGAGGGCAATTAGGGATAGGCAATAAATTAACACTCACATCCTGTGAAAGAATAAAATAAATTGCTGCACCTTTCAGGTGAGTCAACATATGGGAAAATGTACATCAAGATCAGTGCAAGTGTGTAAGTGTCATGTTTAGGCTTAAGTGGGTTTTGAGGGTGCCCTTGAAGCCTTTCCTCTGCCCTCCATGGGCTCACTTGCCATGTTGAAGCTCCGAGTAGAGCACTTGTTTTGTGAATCTCATGTCAGGCCTGTGGAAGATGTGGCCCGCCCAGCGGAACTGTTTAAGCGTAGTCAATGCTTCGATTCCTGAGCAAGAACACTGACGTTGGTGCACCTAACCTACCAATGGATTTGCAGGATCTTGTGGAGGCAGCACTGGTGGTACTTCTCCAGAGTTTTGAGGTGCCTATTGTATATAGTCCACATCCTGAGCCATATAGGAGGGCAAGTATCACTACTGCTCTGTAAACCATAAGCTTGGTGCCAGGTTTGAGGTCCTAGTTTTCAAACACACTCTTCCTCAGACTGCCGAAGGCTGCACTTGCACACTGAAGGCAGTTTTGAACCTTGTCGTAGATGTCTGCCATTGTTGACAGTAGGCTCCCAAGGTATGGAAAGTGGTCCACTTTGGCTAAGTCCTCGTCGTTGATTTTGATAACTGGGCCGGGGGTGGGGGGGGGTGGGGGGGGGGGGGGGGGGGCAGTGCGGTGTGGGGCAGGTTGGTAGAGGACCTTTGTCTTACGGATGTTTAGTGTAAGGCCTATGCTCTCAGTATGCCTCAGGTGAAGATGTTGACAATGGCTTGGTGCTCGGCCTCCGAGTGTGCACAGACACAAGCATCGTCTGCATACTGTAGTTCAATGACAGAGGATGGGACGACCTTGGATCTGGCCTGCAGGCAGCGGAAGTTGAACAGGTTCGCATTTGTTCTGTAGTTTAGCTCCACTCCAGCGGGGAGCTTGCTGGGGGTGAGATGGAGCATTGCGGCAAGGAAGATGGAGAAGAGCATCGGTGCGATGACACAGCCTTGCTTGACACCAGTCTAAACACGGATTGGGCCTGTGGTGAATCCATTGGTCAGGATCACAGCTTGCATATCATCGTGAAGCAGGCGGAGCATGCTCATGCTTGTATCAGGCGATGGCAAGTTGACAGCCCTTTTACACCTATCCCAATTTTTAAATTCAATTTACTTTTCCTTTTACATTATCGCACAAAGTCAAAATAACTCCCATTAGACCTGAATTCTCTGAAAATTTTACTTGCTGCTAAGTTTCAAACTGAACAATGGAACATCAGTGAAACTCTTTTCCTTTTTGGGTTTTATATAATGACTGTTGCTATTAATAGCCTCGGCACTGTAGTAAATTGTGGAGTGGAGCAGGCAGGAAATACACAGAGGCTCAGTCTTCTGTGTTTTAAGCATCTGGGAAATATTCAGAAGCTTGCATATTCTATGGACTGTCAGGTCTTGTTTTACATCATGCTGTCATGATATGCAGGCACATGAGCTGTTCTTTATCAGGCTGGCAGCATGACTAATGCAGCAACGCCTGACCTGTCTTCAATTCTTTAAGTCAACAATAGAACGTGAACTTACATTGAGTATAGTAAATACATGTCCTAAAGATGAATTTGGCACTAAACCTGGGTAGTTCAGGTTGTGACATGCTGGAGTTTGTGAAGGATTTCAGGAGAACACACACGTAGCACAAAGTAAATGGATGTTCTTGCAGTTAGTTAGTGGTACCAATTATGCAGTGCGAATTGTCTAATGTGGATTAACACTTCACTTACTGGGCTTTCTAAGTGAAAGCTGCGGACACCCTTCCTTCAGAACTCGAAGATTAATCTGTATGAAGTGTAGTAAACTGAGGTGGAAGTTGGAACACCCAAAAAACTGGCCTAGCAAGCTACTGGCCTATCCGGGAATGATAGTGGGAGGCCGAGCCAATTCGAACTGCCAGGCCTTATTAGCATGCAATTTGCTGACTTGCTGACCAAAATGGTTGGCAGAAAGTCTGGTCACCTGCCAGTGAGTGTGGGGACGGGAGGAACTGAGTTCTGTTTGCACTTAATGGGTTGTCGAGTAGCTGTAATCAGGTCAGGGTGGCCTATATTTCCTTTGTGGAGCCCAGAATGTCCTTCTACTCTTTACAGTCCCATAAAGAAATGTTTAAGTTATCTTATAGTGGTTCTCTGATGGTTTCCCAGGCTCTTGCTCGCAGGGTGGTCACTGCAGATGTCCTACTGACTTCCTGATTATGGTGACTTTTGGGATCCTATTGACATACTTGGACACTGACTTTCATAAATGTATAAGGTTCCTGCCTGACTTAGATATCTGCAAAATCAGGTATTTTAAAATGGCAATGGATCGGAGATATGGTGGGTTGTTCATCTGCTCCATTTTAACTGCCCTTCCTGCTCAGTTTCCCTCAGATGGAGGCAATTAAATTTCCTGACAGAGGGTGTAACATTGACAAGACAAAATTGTTTTAATAAGAGTAAGAATTGGAATGTTCACTGCAAACATGAAATAATTACACACCATTATGTTACGGACAGATATTGAGGATTCATGTATTTAATCCGATTTCCAAATAAGAATGGAGTGCAAAACTAGTGGTGAATTCTCAAAGTAATTTACAATGGAGTTCATTTCTTAAATTTATATAAATCTATTAGAAATACAATATTTGTCCACACAGCCCCTTAAATGAGAACATATTATCGACCACCAACAAATTACATGATGCCGTACATGAATTTCAATTTGAATTATTAAATGACTTTGAAGAAAGGCTTTCTATTTTTGTACCCTCCACGGTGAAAATAAATTAGGAACTTCCAAACAAGACCTTCAGACCGTCAAGTAAGATTTACAGCCTACTGACACCACATCATAAGTCAACACTGAATAATTGAAAGACTTGTAATTAAAGGCTAATTTAGTATTGATTGTGTCCTAGAGCAAAGGTCTAGCTTTCACCACTGCCGATGAGTATGACTGGCTCAATCAGACTGTGACAGTACAATTACGACAAATAGCCTGTAGCTATGGGACAGCGACACTTTAGTCCCATCACTTTACATTCCGCAAGTGTTTAAAAGAGAAAGCTTTATGAGATTTTCCAGAAAACTTATATTCATGTCAACGTTTTATTATCTTGTGAGATGTCTTTGTACATTAAATGTCATCGAAACTCAATGACACATTTTGCATTCCGTTACTACCTAAAATCTCACTGACATTCTCTGAATAACCATTTCCTCTTCAGTGTCATATGATCAATTGAGATTAAATACAGTGAATTTTTCATTTCCTCCGGTGCTTCTCTCTTTGAGGCTGTATGCCAGGATGTCTGGAAGATACATTCAGTTTTGCAACTGAACTTTGTTGAAAGTTCCCAGGAAATGTGCGTTTTCTTTGCTACTAAATCACCATGGCATTCACATCATTGCTTTGTTCCTGGCCCCTTTATGGTTAATATGTTTGTAGAGTCATAACTCGCTCTCTGAAAAATTATAAAATACAAATTGCATATTCAAGTCATGGAATCTTTTAATTTTTTCCAGATTTATACACTGAACTTTGTAAATATGACAATAGTACACAATGATTGTAAATCTTGCCCTAGAAAATAGCACCATAATGACTAGGACCGAGGCACACCCAATGTTGAAGCTTGGGCCTCATTCACATTAGAACGGTGAGATGCAGATGCCTGTTGCATCTTCCCAAGTAGCTCCTTGCCGAAGAGGATTTCAATGATAGGCAATTGTGTTGCTGAGTTTGGTCTTCAGGCAGACCCTGGGGGATGTGGTGGGAGATGTTATCAGGGGGCAATCAGGAGGATAGTAGAGTGAGGAGGATGGGGCCTAGTGGAAGTCAACAACGCTCTTCAGCACTGTGGTTGACCCAGGGAAAATTCTCTTCCCAATTCCATTTTCAGGTAAGTACTTAAAAAAAAGTACATTTTGATGGCAGCCTTGGTGATCCCTTTAAGGGCCACTGGTTGGACTGCATGTAGACCACTTATTCCTGAGTGCTGCCAGGTATGATTATAACTCAAATAGCTGTCACCCAGACCTTGGGGTGGACCATTGTCATATCACTGGGCATGTTCCCAATGAAATGTGACAAAGAAAGAAATAATCTACATTTATATAACAACTTTCATGTCCTCAAGGCATCCCAAAATTTTATAGCTAGTTTATAATTTTTGAAGTGTAATTACTCTTGTAATGTAGAAAAAATGGAGCCTATTTTTACACAACAAAGCCCCACAAACCGCAATGTGTTAAATGACCAGATCACCTGTTTCAGTGATCTCGATTGAGGGGTAAATATGGCCAGGATACTGGGAAAACTCCTTTGCCCTTCATCAAATAGACTCATTGGATCTTTTAAAACTGCCTGAGAGGGCAAGTCGAGCTTTAGTTTAACGACTCATCAACCCTTCAGCAGTACAAGGTTCCTTCAGTACTGCCGCCGGGATTGTGTCCTCAAGCCTTTGGAGGGAGGCTTGAATCGAGAGGGCTAACATTGAATCATGGGTAATGAGTAAAACAATATGGGCTTCTGTGAAGTCATTGAAACGATTAGGTCTGCGCAGCCGCAGAGCTACAGTGTCATACCATATTAGGTTGTGATAGATGTGGTCATGGAAGACGAAGTTTCCTCAATTCCACAGCACTCCACCATCCACCATCCTTAACTGTCCAAGAGCCAGGATGGCAGGTTGGGCCTAACTGTTTCCACGGTTGCAGAAAGTAGACAGTCTGCAGTGGTCCCATCTTGGTTTTCTGCTCTAAAAGATGGAGAGCAATCACCTTTCTGACATCATGTGCCAGAGATATAGGCTGGGATTTTCTGGCCCCATTGCGGGTGGGACCCGGTGTGGGCGAGGCAGCGCCCCAGCCAGAAGTCCATTGATGTGCAGTGGGACTGGAAGATCGTGGCGGTGAACGGGTATGGAAAATCCCATCGATAGTTTAGCCCATTCCCAGTCTCCTGTCAGTAGAAGTTCATGCAGGAGGATTAGGATAGGTAGAATGGATAGGTGTTAGGGAGGGGAGGAGGTTTATTCTAAACAGCCCTGATTTCTGCTCTCACCACCTATCTGTAAACAGAGAGGTGTTATGATTTTGGTTCTCCCCCACCCTAACCACCACCCACCCCCACCCCCCCACCCCCCACACCCCCACTTTATCAGCAGTGGCATATTTCCAAATCCCACATTTCTGGTACGATCTAATTTTTATTATTAACCCCACAGCAAACTTGAGATAGGGTGAACTCTAAAAGGGTTATTTTGTTTGCAAATACTCAAATGCGAGAGGATGGTAACAACGTGACCTCCTTTTCATTCATACAATATAAGAAGGGGGATGGAGAAAGAAAGGGTTTACAGGGCAAACACCACAGAGAAAAGAATGATTAGGCAGAATTTTCGGGTCATTGAGTGGGCGCGGTGGGTAGGCCCACCGGAGCAGCCGGGAAATGGCCTGCCGCCTGCGATTGGCCCCCAACTGACCAATTAACAGCCAGCCAGTGTGAAAGGCATGCTCAGCACTGCTGGGGTGGGGGCAGGAGGAGGGTGAGCACAAAGGTCTGTGCATGCGTGGGGGAGCGTGCACTGAAAACTCCTTGAAGTCCAGGAGCTGAAGAATATTAAAATCAAAAATAAGGAATCTGAAAATGTGCAAAATATGCCCCCAATAGGACTCACTGACATGAACATAAACATTATAAAAATTATGTCAATTTCATTTTAAAATTAATGTTGGAAACCTCAACCCATCTGTGGATGAGGTTTCTAACAAATCCAAAAGCAGCCTGGCCGATTCATCCACCCGCCAACCGTTAAACCATAAGACATAGGAGCAGAAATTAGGCCATTCGGCCCATCGAGTCTGCTTCGCCATTCAATAATGGCTGATAAGTTTCTCAACCCCATTCTCCCGCCTTCTCCCCATAACCTTTGATCCCCTTACCAATCAAGAACCTATCTATCTCAGTCTTAAATACACTCAATGACCTGGCCTCCACAGCCTTCTGTGGCAATGAATTCCATAGATACACCACTCTCTGGCTAAAGAAGTTTTTCCTTTAAAGTTGGATGGTCAGTGAAAAATAGGTTTAAATTAATTCATAATGGCCTTAAGAGGTCTCTTAATTGTCAACAGGTGCGCTGCCAACTCTCATGCATGCTGGCCGGCTGAAATATTGCTTGAGTGCGCGATGATGTTGAGACCCTTGCCTGACGTCATCGTACGCTATTTTACACCTGATTGGGTCAAGCGTTTGCCCAACTGCAGGACATAAAATCCTGCCCATTGTTTCACGTGAGTCCAGAGTCCAGAATCAAAGTCCGATGGTGTATTCTTTCACAGGGGATGGCAGGTTGAAGACTGATGCTCTATAATTCACTTTTCCAGTAGAGATGCCTTCCACAATGGGATAGGCATGTAGAGATGAATTAATCTTGTAGGCGCTGGTACAGAAGTTCAGAAGTTCAGTAGAAACAATATAATAGGACAAAACATTTAAACCTGGATAGAATGCTGGTTCTGAGCTGCTGCTTGCTAGATGGAAGATGGCAAACTGAGGGGCAGTATAGCAAGACAGGGTAACTGGTTTTCCCAGCTAGGGGTGGTCATGTGACATGACTCCCATTTCTCCTCTTTGGCTCTGATAAAGAATGTATATTCCTTTGTCTGGATTCTTGAGATTGTTAATGTTTCAACCATTGAGAATTTGAAAAGAAAGGTGCAGGGTCCTTTGCCCTCAGAGACTGGTAGACTCAATTGGCTAGGCCTGGCTTAGGAAATGTAGATGACCTTTGTACAATTCCCTTTGAAGTTGGTTTCTGCAGCTCACATGGTCATTAGCACCTCTTCAGAGATATCGAGGTGTCAGCTTCTCTGACTGCCAGAAAGTTCCTTCTGTTTGAAAGTAACAGCCAGCCTGGCTTCAGTCATTTTAAAGTCTTTGTCCAGTTTTTAAAATGTTATAAATTAGCCATGATAATTTCATTAAAATATGGTGTGAGGATTTAGTTCTGGTACAATAGGTATAAATATGTTGCCACCAACAGCCATTTTAGGGATATCAGAGCTCATCAAACTTATATCATCTCATGAATTTTGTTAGGATTGCATGAAAGAGACACTGAGAAAGGAGTTATGCGCAATTAACATTGAGGCAAACAATTTGAGCTCCTAAGCTAACTTCAGGCAATGACCTCGAAAGTTGATGTAAATTCAATGGAGTCAATTTGAGAAGTTCATGCAACAGGTCAACGTCTCAAGGCTTACCCATCATTTCAGCTTTTCCTTCCTTCTGTCCATTTTTCACATCCTTGGGTGTCTTTTTAAACTTAGTACAACATATGCTGTGAAGCCATTTTTTTTATAAGGAGTGTACTGCTTCTATCTTTGATGTTTGTTTCTCTTGTGATTACCCTGGTATCCCTGAGCAATAGCAGGCTGCAGAGCTGAAGGATGCTGGATCAACCACTACACAATGGCACACACTCCAACTATAGCAAGCAGCACCACTGCAGGATTACAGCGGGGAACAATGGGAGAAAAACACAGCGTGATTGGAGGTGGCAGTAAAGAGATAAGAGAAAGTTAACCCAAGGACCCAGATCAGACAATCCTCACCTGCCACATACTGGAATTGGTGCAATGCAGGAAGGTTGCTGCTTTTTGAGCATCAACGACTTATGGGGCAGGATTTTCAGGTTGGCGTGCAGGTGCGTGTGATGATGTCAGGCTAATGCCTCAACATCGTCCCGCACTCACGCGATATTTCATCAGTGGGCACGTGCAAAAGTTGGGAGTGCGCCCACCGACAATTAAGAGGGCAATTAAGCCCATTAAAGTTGCAATTGCCCACGATTTTTCGTGATCCGTCCAACTTCACGGTTGGCAGCCGGGCGAATCAGCCAGGCAGCCTTTGCATCATGAAACCTCATCCAAGGGCAGGATGAGGTTTCCGTTATTAAACTTTAAAAACAAATCTATGGACAGCATTTTTACCATGTGTATGTTTGGGTGACTGTTTGTGATGCTCGGACATTTTTGTTCTGATTTTAAAATCTTTATTTAATACTTTTGAAGTCTTCAGTTCCCTGAGGCAGCTCTCTGCCTTCAGGGAGCTTTCATTCCATGCTCACCCACACCCGCACTTATGTCAGCACCCGCCCTCCTCCCGGCCCCACCCTGGCAGCGCTGAGTGTTTCAGCGCGCGCTTCACACTGGCTGGCCAGCGTGAAATCACAGTCGGGGGCCGATCGCAGTCGGCGGTCCATTCCCCGGCTGCTCCCGGACCCGCCGATCATGCCCGCCCCTGCTGACCTGGAAATTCTGCCCATGGAGTCTTTTGAGAATGTGTGAAGCACACAGAGAGATGTTTTGGTTAGAAAGGAGGCATCCATGAGTCCGTTGATGTGAGTATTTCACCGAACTGCAGCCCACTTTGGGACACATGGGCCCTGAACTTCCCCAGATCGCCACTCCATGCCCATTTTCTTACCTGAGTTTTTTTTCCCATCCTGTCTCGCCCAACTTTCCAATGCAGGCCAAGTGAGATCCAAGCAGTGCAGCGTGTCCCCGTGGCCTAGTATCAAAGTGTAGGAGAGTCGAACGAAGCCATATCCCATTTTTTATGGCACGAGCTATAGGTAAGTTTAAAGGTGCATTGAAATTTAAAGATCCTTGACAGGCCAGGGAAAAGGGAAGTGGATAGGATTTGGGGTTGGGGCAGATCCGAGGTTGGAAGGGTAACGGAGGTTGGGAGGGGATTGGAGGTCGGGAGGGGATCAGAGGTCGGGGGGGGCGGGGGGGGGGGGGGGGGTGGGAATCAGAGGTCAGGGGGGATCAGAGATTAGGGGGATTGGAGCTCAGGGATCATAGGTTGAGGTGGGGTCGGGCTTTGCAGGGGAGGGTGTCAGGACTCCGCTGGGGAGGGTGTCGGGCCTCCATGGTGGGGGGGCTTGGGTGTTGGGCCTTGGAGCAAGGGGATTGGGCCTTGGTGGGGAATGTGGTTTGGCCTTGGTGGTGATGGGCCAGGCCTTGAGGGGGCTGGGTGGTGGCAGATCAGGGGCCTTGTGGGGAGATCCCTGGGGAGTCAGGGTGGGGGAGTCTTGTGGTGGGGGTAGTCGGGGGGTGTGGGGTAAGTCCCCTGGGAGGGGTTGGGGTTGTCGGAGGAGTCTCATTGGGGTCAGTCTGGGCCTGTACAATAGTTAGTCAGAAGTTAGAAGTGGTTTTAATCCTTCTAACTTTTTCTGGATAATTATTGGTGCACCCCATTTGGAACCACCCGAAGTTTGCGATTTAAATCGCATTTTTGAATGGTTTCCAATGCAGGGCAATTGCCCAGAGGAAGTTTGCACTTCTGGGCAATTGCCGTGCAAACCTGACCTTGAAACCTCTGAAGGGGATTCCCCAGCACATCCCTGGGGTACCCACCAATCCGACACTGGAGAACTCAGAAGTTAAGGCCCATGGCCTCTCAGGCACATCTGATTGGTACCCTTGTTGGCAGAGATCTTAACCACAATACTCTTTGGCGTGTACTAACTAATGCTTTAGACCTTAGTCTCCAGTATCCATGACTCTGTCATATTTGCTGGGGAATTGACTGGATAGCATTCTGAAGTAGGGCTTTATTGTGTTCTGGCCATACACAGCTGACAGTCCACAACAGAAGCAGGCACAAATCAGGGAGCTGTCTCTCAGGGCAGTGAAACATGCATGTTCCCCAGCTATTCTACTTACATTATTCAAGTGAAAGTAGACCCAGGCAGTCATCACAGTATCACATATTTCGCTAGGGGCAGAATTTTTAGGTCAGCTTGCGGGCATGCGCCCGACCTGATTGGACACAAAATCACACGAGATGGCGTTGAGCAAGTGTCCCGATCTCATCCCGCGCTCGCGCAATATTTTGGTCGGAGGGGGGACTTCCGATATTCGCATGTTGTTAAAGTTCAAATTGTTCCCGATTTTTTACGGTTGCTGCATGGATGAATCTGCCAGGCGGACTTTGCATTTTTGATGCAAAGGGGTGGGATTAGGTTTCCATTATTAAATTAAAAAAATAAAAATTTATGGGCAGAATTTCATCATGTATTTGATCAGGTGACTGATTCTGACGCGCGGACATTTTTCGTGATTTTAAAATCTTTATTTAGTTGTTTTGAAGTTTTCAGCTCCCTGAGGTAGCTCTCTGCTTACGTCAGCACCGACCCTCCTCCCACCCCCATCCTGACAGCACTGAGCATTTCAGCGCATGCTTTACGCTTGTTGGCCATTAATTGGCCAGCCAGCGTGAAATTGCAGTCAGGGGCCGATAGCGGGCAGCGGTCTGTTCCCCAGCCGCTCCCAGGCCAGCCGATCGCACCTGCACCCTGACCCAAAAATCCTGCCCTAGGAGATGCAGAGCTATTTGCTGACTCTGCAGGAGGCAGTATAGAGCCACTACCAGCCCAAGAGACACACAGGAACATCCAGTATCCAGACACCCATCTTCCTTTTCAACGATGTTTGAAGGTAGAATGTACTCTTTATACACAGTCAAAAAGGTGAAGCATCAGGTAGGAAAACACAAGTGGTATGCTATCTATTATTGGAATAATAAATGACTAGAATAGAATTTTGACTTGGTGTAGTGTTCATTCATATTGCAGCACATTTCTATAGTAGGATATGATGTATATGTGTTGTGGCTAGGGCCAAGTAGTGGACAATTGTGTCAAGACAGTTTTGTGCAACAATTCATTTCAGAAATGGATACAGCAATACTTGCCATGCGGTTACTGAATTTCAGTAGAAATGATTGTCTATTGGTTATTACTTATTCTGCTGCTCTAATATTGGACAGTGCGAATGATCCCTCCAGTCATTTACATTTCGAGGCAATGAGGTAGGAAACAATAACATAATCAAACTTTGTTTTCAGAGTTAACTTAGACTTCTCAGTGTTGAACATATCATAGCACTCTCTGTTCACTGTCTATCTACAGCTATTGATAGGTTGACTGCCTATTAATCAATCTATAGAGGGTGAAGTCATTTGCGAAAAGAATGTGCCTTTTGATATCAAACAGCAGATCATGATGAAGTTAAGTGTCAAAATACTTCACTGAAGTCTTTCGCATAGCTATTGTAATTGAAAAGCAAAAATAATGGGCCAGGATATGCCATAGCAGCACATTTGACACCAGATGTCTTTAGTTAGACTTACGCTGCATCCTTCAGCTCACAATATATTTCCCATTAAGTTGCTGAATGTATGAGCTTATATTGGTGCAGTGATGGAGACAGTACTTCTGGGAATTGAGTGAACTGGGCAACCAACAAGATATCTCCATAACCAATCAGATTTAAGGATTAGGGGTAAAATTTTTGGCTTGGCGGGCGGGTGCGCGCCCGACCCGACTGAGCATAAAATGACACGCGATGATGTCGGGTGAGAGTCCTGACGTCATCGCACACTCGCACCATATTCCGGTGCCCGCCAGAGTCGGCAGCGTGCCCACCAACACTTAAAAGGCCTATTAAGGCCATTAAAAAGTTAGTTAAAAGAAATGGTTCGCTACTTGTCCACCCTTATGGCTAGCGGGCAGGCGAAAAGGCCAAGGGGCCCACAACTGGATGGAGGATGTCCTCAGAATGAAGATGGAGCTTTGTGATGGTCACTCCTACCAATACTGCCATGGAGAAATACACCTCAAATACACTTCAAATGCACCTGATGAGGATGAGATCAAGTACGATTTTCCCTCCTGTTGGTTCTCTCACCATCTGTTGCAGGCCCAGCTGGCAGTTGTGTCCTTCAGGATTCAGGAACAGGAAGGCTGTTCACACCAGAGCAGGAGTTGTCCAATTTAAATAAAATTCCTTTTTCACTGTGAGTCCAGCAGGGGTTCACACAGCCTCGATCGTGCAGGTAGGATCCAGGCCAAAGGAGACCCAGGCGAGCTCAATATTTTCATTGTCTGAAGGTTCATTATGGACAAGAAAATGCAGGAGTGCTCCTCCTGGCTTCACATGGATACCTTGGGCCTCTCCCACCCCTAGTTTACCCTTTACCCCAGTCACAGTCTTTACTCTGGCCCTTCTCACTGACTTTGACAGGGCTATTTCCATGGGTCCCAGGCAGTGGACTAACCTTGACTTACCCCCACCCACAATATTGAACACCAGCCCACCAGTGGTCGTATGATTCCCACAGGCTTCAAGGGTGGGTTCGTACTGAAGTATGGTAATGAAGTTCAGGAATTAAAATCGCCAGGATCTCACATTCCAGGGGGCAGGACACTTTGGGCCACAAATCCTACCCCACTAAAATTAAGTCTGGCTTTGAAACCTTTTTCCCGAGAGGTACAAGATCTTACTTGTTTCCCATGAATGGAATAACTGAAGACAATAAACATGAGCTACATTCCCTCAGTTAGGGCTTTGAGAACTTTGTGACCTGTGGCATTGGGGCCAATAGTTTTACAGTGATCTAACTTTTCAAGGAGAATTTTATGTCTGACCTTCATTCAATCTTTTGAATTTCTGTACATCAGTAAAACTTATGAAATCTACTGTTGAATTATAGATACCTTTTCAACATATATGATGTTGTTATCCACAGAATTGTGGCAACTGAGTATGTCTTTGACAAAAAATAAAATAATGGCATTGGGCCTGATACAGAAATAGATTTGGTTATGTGGAAAATCTTTGGTGCCCAACTGAGAATCATTTCATTTATATTTGAACTCAGGCTTGTAAGTCTGTCTCGCTGGCATTGTGATTAAGCACAGGATTTTTCCCTGTCCTACTTATTGCCTATTGGACAATGTATTTTGCTTTTTGTTCAAGACAGGAGTATAATATCATTACGCAACTAATAACAATGTCTACATGAGATGTGGCATCCGGAAAAGTGAAAAATTGTCTGAGTCTAGATGAATACTTGGAACTTCATAAATTAATTAACAAATCAGCAAAATAGTGCACCTAGAGGGTAGATACTGAGAAAAGTCAGTGGTACCC
This sequence comes from Cetorhinus maximus, assembly GCF_964194155.1. Taxonomy (NCBI): domain Eukaryota; kingdom Metazoa; phylum Chordata; class Chondrichthyes; order Lamniformes; family Cetorhinidae; genus Cetorhinus; species Cetorhinus maximus. Next base: position 41,308,247 of record NC_135896.1, on the reverse strand, counting down.
AATGGGTAGATAACAAAGGAAAAATTTACAGATTAGATCAGGAGAGCGCTGTCCAAAAGATCCTTGCTCTTCTTCAAGGAACTTGTAGGTTGGAACATAGGGTCATCGTCAGCACTACAAAACAGATTAGGGCAATAATCTGTCTAGCCTATTAACAAAGGCCTGAATCTTGCTGGAAAAACAAGCAAATCGCCATTATTAATGTGCAAATCGGCCTGTAAATTCAGGGGATTAGGAAACACAGTGTGAGTTGCAAACCTCCAGAACTTGTTGGTTGATTTACACCGCTCCTCCATTTACTTCACAAAAACAGCATCTTGCCCTTCTCCTCATTATATACAAGAACTTTCTGGGTTTGCGAATTAACTATCTATTCAACTGAAAGTTCAGGCTGGAACTCAATAGCTTAAGTATCGTTTTAACATGATAATTGTTAATACAATACCAATTAACTTTGCTGACCCAGAAACAGAACAATTTAACCTGTGGAGTCTCATTAATTCATGTATTAAATTATTAGACATTTTTAAAATGGCGAATATCAGCTTTTTTTTTTCTTTTCCTTTCTGTCTTTTTGTCTCCATCTTAATCCAACCTTTCTTCCTCCCTCTCTATTTATCTTTCTGTATCTGATTGGGCTATAATTCACCCACTCTAATTCACCTTCTGTTTCTTCCACAGTCCTTAAATCTCATTGATCAAAGAAATAGACTGGTCGTCCCGTCATTTACAAGGTTCTCAGATGCCCCCATTGCATTCACCATATTGTTATAAGCTCACACTTTCAGCAAGTTACGGTGCAAAACAATTGATTTGAAGGGTGCAAAAAAAATTCTAAAGGTATATGGCACAAGATGCCCCACACCACTGAGACCTGGACCAACAATTCAAAGATGGCTAACATATGGATTGTCAATACCTGTACTTTAATGCTATTATGTGATAGTGCTCTAGTCTTATGGATACATTACAATAACTTTTTGTGAATTATGCTAAATATTTTGCACAATAGCCTACTGTGGGCAGTCCATCCTGGTTATGGAAACAACTGGAGTAACTATTTGTTTGATGCTCCACACACTGAGTGCCTGGTCCATGAGGTTAAGTATTTTCTTGCATTAGGGAAAATGGGCCGAATCTTCCATGTGCTGGCAATCACCATCGGAATACCACGCCACTCCTATTTTCCTACCTTAGTCTGGAGCTCCACGTTTCTCGCCCGGACTTCTGATCCGGGCTGCTGAGAATTGTGGAGCAGCCTGCCCCTGGAATCCTTCAGTGTAGTGTAGGAGAGTCGGGGGAAACAAAGCCACGCCCCCTTTTTATGGCACTAGCTGCCATATTCTGGTAAGCTAAATGTCCCAGCCACTTTGACAAGCTAGGAGAGAAAGTATTTGTGTAAGATGTGGGTGAGGGGGTTGGTGGGGGAGGGGGAGGGGTGGTAGTCAGGGGGGTTAGGGGACAGTTGGAGATGGGGGGGCTGGTCGGCGGTCATGGGTTGGAGGGGTAGTCAGGGGGTGGAGGGGCTAGCCAGTGGGTGAGGGGGTAGTGGGGTAGTTGTAGGGGCCAGCTAGTCAGGGTGGGGGTATAGTCGGGGCGTAAGGGGCTTAGTCAGGTAGTCGTGGGGAAGTGGGGAGGTCCAGTGGGGTTGGGGGCGGTGTCAGGGGAGTCAGCAGCATAGTCCCAAGGAACTGTTTTAATCCTTGTAACTTTTTCTGGGTAACCATTCTGTTAAGTTAGTCAGAACCATCCAAAGTGATGGTTTTAAATTGAAGTTACTGAGGGATCCAGATGCAGGGTAATTGTCCAACAGATGTTGAAACGTCTGGGCAATTCCGTGCAGTCCTTGTGTGGGGACCTCTGACGAGTTCCCCAGCACATCTTCCAGGGTAACTCTGGGGTGTTACCCTCTGGATAACGGGAGATCTGGGCCTATAAGAATCAGGTCAGTGTTGGCTGGATTGTTACACAAATCCTAACGGCTGCCTCAAACCAGTGTCGGTATCAGCTGACAAATATGTTGTTTGTCCACTTTGTAAGCTACTAGATGGCCCTTGGGCAAAAGGAAAAGAAGGAAAAAGAATGAAAATGAGGGAATCCAGTTCATTAGGCAAAGTACAAATATTGATTCTCATCTCGCTGCCCTATACCTTGTTTAACTGTCGCAACTCGTTTATTTGAACAACCCACTAGAGAGCAGCTACTGCTATAGACCAATATGAATCACCTTCCTACCGGACAACTGGGGCAAAAATTTAGAAGGTACCAAAATAACATTGGGTTATAGGTCAAAACCCCGAGAGGGAGAAAGAGCATATAAAAGTGAGCAGAGAAGAGGTACTGGCAGACCTTTCCAGGATGCAATCCAGTGTTTCAGGATTTCTGCTCGCACTTATGCATCCAGACCAATCTGACCCATGTTCCTGGTTCAAGGTTCATTGATTTTAAAAAAAATATTTTTCACGGGTTGCAGGAGTCGCTGCCTAGGCCAGCATTTATCGCCCATCCCTAATTGCCCTTGAGAAGGTGGTGGTGAGCTGCTACCACGTGATGTAGCTACACCCACAGTGCTGTTAGGGAGGATGTTCCAGGATTTTGACCCAGCGACAGTGAAGGAACGGCGATATATTTCCAAGTCAGTGGCTTGGAGGGGAACTTGTAAAAGGTGGTGTTCCCATGCATTTGTTGCCCTTGTCCTTCTAGTTGGTAGAAATTGCAAGTTTAGAAGGTGCTGTTGAAAGAGGCTTGGTGAGTTGCTGCAGTGCATCTTGTAGATGGTACACACTGCAATCACTGTATGCTGGTGGTGGAGGGAGTAAATGTTTAAATTGGTGGATTGGGTGACAATTAAGCAGCCTGCTTTGTCCTGGATGGATCTTCTTGAGTGTTGTTGGAGCTACACTCATCCAGGAAAGTGGAGAGTATTCCATCACACGCCTGACTTGTGCTTTATAGATGGTGGATAGGCTTTGGGGAGTCAAGAAGTGAGTTACTCACCCCAGAATTCCCAGCCTTTTACCTGCTCTTGTAGCTACAGTATTCACCTGGCTGGTCCGGTTCAGTTTCAGGTCAAGGCAACACCCGGGGTGTTTATAGTGGGGGATTCAGCGATGGTAATGCCATTGAATGTCAAGGCAAGATGGTTAGATTCTCTCTTGTTGGAGATGATTATTCCCTGGCACTTATGTGGTATGAACGTTACTTTCCATTTATCAGCCCAAGCCTGAATGTTGTCCAGGTCTTGCTGCATATGAACACGGACTGCTTCAGTATCTAAGGAGTCACGAATGGTGCTGAATATTGTGCAATCATCAGCGAACATCCCCACTTATGACCTTGTGATGGAAGGAAGGTCATTGCAGCTGAAGATGGTTGGGCCCTGAGTTCCCTGAGGAATCCCTGCAACAATCTCCCAGGACTGAGATTGACCTCCAACAACCAGAACCATCTTCCTTTATGCTAGGTATGATTCCAGCTAATAGAGAGCTTTCGCCTTGCTTCCCATTGATTCCATTTTTGCTAAGGCTCCTTGATGCTGCACTTGGTCAAATGCTGCCTTGATGTCAAGAGAAGACACTCTAAACTCAACTCTTGAATCCAGCTCTTTCATCCATGTTTGGACTAAGGCTACAATGAGGTCTGGTGCTGAATGGCCCTGTTGGAACTCAAACTGAGCATCAGTGAGCAGGTTATTGCTGTGCAAGTGCCGCTTGATAGCACTGTTGATGATGGCTTCCCTCACTTTACTGATGATCAAGAGTAGACTGATAGGCTGACATTTGACCAGGTCGGATTTGTCCTGCTTTTTGCATACAGGATATACCTGGGCAGTTTTCCACATTGCCGGCTCGATGCCAGTGTTGTAGCAGTTCTGGAACAGTTTGGCTAGGGACACAGCAAGTTCTGGAGCACAGGTCTTCAGTGCTATTGCCGGAATATTGTGAGGGCCCATAGCCTTTGCACTATCCAGTGCCTTCAGCTGTTTCATGATATCACGTGGAGTGAATTGAATTGGCTGAAGACTGGCATCTGTGATTCTGGGCATTTCCAGAGGAGACCAAGATGGATAGTCCACTCAATGCTTCTGGTTGAAGATGGTTGCAAATGCTTCAGTCTTATCTTTTGCACTGATGTGCTGGGCTCCTCCATCATTGAGGATTGAGATATTTGTGGAGCCTCCTCCTCCTGTTTGTTGTTTAATTGTCCATCACTATTCACGACTGGATGTTTAGGACTGTAGAGCTTAAATCTGATCCATTGCATGCTGCTTCTGCTGTTTGGCATGCAAGTAGTCCTGTGTTGTAGTTTCACCAGATTGACACGTTATTTTTAGGTATGCCTGGTGCTGTTCCTGGTATGTCTTCCAGCACTCTTCATTAAACCAGGGTTGATCCGCTGGCTTGGTGGCAATGTTTGAGTGGGGGATATGCCGGGCCATGAGGTTACAGATTGTGGCTGAATACAATTCTAATGCTGCTGATGGCCCACAGCATCTCATGGATGCCCAGTCTTGAGTTGCTAGATCTGTTCAAGATCTATCCCATTTAGCATGGTAGTAGTTCCACATAATACAATGGAGGGTATCCTCAATATGAAGATGTGACTTCATCTCCACAAGGACTGTATGGTGGTCGCTCCTATCAATACTGTCATGGGCAGATGCATCTGCAGCAGGTCAATTGCTGAGGATGAGGTCAAGTAGGTTTCTCCCTCTTGTTGGTTCCCTCATCACCTGCCGCAGATGTAGTCTAGCAGTTATGTCCTTTAGGGCTTGGCCAGCTCGATCAGTAGTGGCGCTACCGAGAAACTTTTGGTGATGGACATTGAAGTCTCCCACCCAGAGTACATTCTGTGCCCTCGCCACCCTCAGTGCTTCCTTCAAGTAGTGTTCAACATGGAGGAGCACTGATTCAATAGCTGAGGGGGGATGCTACATGGGTAACCATCAGTAGGTTTCCTTGCCCGTGTACGACCTGATGCCATGATACTTCATGGGGTCCAAAGTCGTTGTTGATGACTCCCAGAGAAAGACCCTCCCAACTGTATATCACTGTGCCACCAACTCTGGTGGGCCTGCCCTGCCTGTGGAACAGGATATACCAGGAATGGTGATAGTATCTGGGACATTGTAAAGTATTATTTGATGAGTATGACTATGTCAGGCTGTTGCTAGACTAGTCTGTGGGACAGCTCTCCCAATTTTGGCACAAGCCCCCAGATGTTTGTAAGGAGGACTTTACAGGGTTGACATAGCTGGATGCAGCATTGTCGTTTCTGGTGCCTAGGTTGGTGCTGCATGGTCTGCCCAGTTTCATTCCCTATTGACACATTTGTACAGTGTGATACAACTGGATGGCTTGCTATGCCATTTCAAAGGGCAGTTAAGAGTCAATCACATTGCTGTGGGTCTGAAGTTACATGTAGGCCAGATCTAAAGGACATTAATGAACCAGATGGATTTTAATGACAATCGACAATGGTATCATAGTCACCATTGCTGAAACAAGTTTTTTTCTTCAATTTCAGTTTTTTTTTGTTAATGAAATTGAAATTCCACAGTTGTCATGTTGGGATTTGGACAGGTGTTGGTAGAGCATTATCATTGTTCTTTAGGGAAGGAAATCAGCCATCCTTACCTGGTCTGGTTTACATGTGACTCCAGACTCCCAGCAATGTGGTTGACACTTAATTGCCCTCTGTACTGGCCTTTCAAGCCACACAGTTCAGGATCAGGAGAGCATAGAAGCCTGTGGCAAAGATTGGGAGGGCGAGAAGTCTTTGGCAAAGATCAGGAAGTGCCGGGTTGGGGTGGGAAGGATCAGTCAATAATTGGGACGGGGTAGCCTGGCACAAGGGAGCCATCATTGTTCCCCTTCTCAGGCCTTCGCCAAAACTTACAGATTGGGTCCCAAAGATATCATTGGACCCAATCTACATATTTAAAATAAGGCCTTGATTCTGCCCTCTGTGTGTGTGTGTGTGTGTATCCCACTCAACTTCTCAAAAGCCCAAGTTAAGATTAAGACACGGTGGGGGGAAAGTAGCAGGACTGGGGCTCCTAAGTGATTTGTATTTTAACTTCCCCCCCCTCTCCCCCCACCTCCGCTACAACCCAGTTTATGCCAGGTGGGGGCTGTTGAAACTTGGGGTCTTTTCTCTTTCCATTCTATAGACCAGATTATTGGGAGCTGTGTTCCTGAACTATTTTGAACATTCTATTGTATTATGTAACTAATTGGAAAGGCACTAGAATACTCAAAACAGCCCATATGTCATGGTACTTTCATTTTACATGAACCTAGGTGGCTAAAAATAACACATTGCAATATTGTAGTTTATGGATTTATGTAGGCTCTGGAGTAGCTTTATGTCAGTAATTCTCACAGTATGAAAAACATGCTGTTGTACCTAATTAAGCTGTTGTAGTTTATTGCTTGCTGTGTTGGCCAGAAGGCTGTCTAATTTAGCACTATTGGGGTAAGAACTGATGTGATTAATTCTCATTATTTTTACCATTCAATGTGAACTTTTGAGTTTTGGATCTTATTGGCATTTTCCAAGAGGATAAATCGAAATATTTTTGCTCACAATAATTGCTGTTCTACTTTTCTGGTTCTTTGTTATACTGCGTCTTTGCACTTAATGTGTTGACTTTCATTGACAGAGGAGCATGATTGAAATTTTAACTGCATTTTCTGAAGAAGGCAGTTGCTAACACAAACTAATTATCCCTCTCTCTGAAAAAAAAAATACAAGGCTGAGAATTCCTAAATAGCATTTTGGAGTTTATTCAAAGCACAATTAACATTTCAAACAAATGTAACATATTTCTGTAGTCACCTCAAAATAAAAATAGTAAGTCCAATGTTGTCTAACAAATGCATGCCCCATAGACTGAAATGAAAGAGAAGCGAAATGGGAATGGAACACTGATTTGTTGTCAGAATTGAAATGTGTAGCTTTGTGTCATAAATGAATCAGAAAATGCTGCAATTTCAGGTTGGCCTTTCCAGCTGTCAAATCCCTGCCAAAAGTAAATTATCTCCATCATGACTTGTTTAAAGGTGTAAAATTAATCCATTGCCTTTACGTTTTGCTTCGGTATTGAATTAAATGGAAGGTGGACTGTTCAACAGAATATGAGGATTAAAGGTTTAGCATGTGAAACTTTTGTTTTTGTGAATCTAATCAGCTTATTTATTGTTGGCTTCCTTCAGATGTTTCACTAGTTTATCTGCTTAGTGAAGGACTCAAATCCCTCAGTTCTTGAGATTTACATTTTTATCGCTTGTAGAGAGAGAGTTATCCCCAAGGTGCTATACATTAAAGTATATTGCTTTCACAGTTAGAATAAGAAAGGAACCACTGGCCAGCAAAGACAACTTTCCCTCTTTCTCATTCAAATGTTGTTGTGATATTTTGCAGCAGTTATGCTCAGAAAGCTTGTTCCCATTTTTATCCCCCTTCTCTCAGCATTCTGTTGATGAATGCACAAACTGAACCTTTTTTTTCCCCTAAATTTGAAGGGATTGTTTTTGATTGATTTCAGCTCTACGTTACGGAAAATGTCACCGAGTCAAAGAATATTCATAATTCCACTTCCCTCCTACTTTACTCGAGTGAGCCAAGCAGTTTATTTACCGTGACAGGGTTACAAATATTATGCATTAAGATCAGATTGCATTATTTTGTCTTGCAGCCGTTTCTGCAGAAATGAGAAAGTAGAGCAAGCTGACTAAAGGAAGCATTAACATTCGGTGGTTGTCATCAATGAGCAGCAAAATTGGGCAGCAATGATTCCCTTGCCAGACAAACAGGCCTGGAAGAAAAAATAAATCTCATGACACGGTGCTAAGTTCTGTTTACATATAGAAGCTATGCCTGCTAAAAAGATTTTACATACCTTTAATGCAGAACATGTGCAACACTTGTGCTAAATATATCAATGCTATCAGTGCAATATTTTCAGGATTTTGTGGTGAAATAATGTCAGCAAGGACCATATTGACTCTTAAATCTAAAAAATGAGAGAACTCAGTAGGTCAGTGTTCTATGTCCTTTATTATATATGTTATATATACATGTGATATATATATATATGGATTAATTGATGGCCAGAGGTGAATTATAGTCACATATACAATCTGAATTTGGTTTTGACTCACTACACACATGGCCACTTAAGGTCTCATACACACCCATGGTTCATTTCACATCTTTTGTTATTTTACATAATGTATACAATTTTCTTTCCTTTTCGCCTGAGTAAAAAAATCAAATTTGTGTTAAAATGAGTTAATAGCACCGGCAAAGAGGCCATTTGTGTTGATGAATACGGAGTATGTGACATCACTTGTTTGGTGCCAAAAAATATCTAACAGAGGCACAGAAAAATAATCTGTATACGCTCCTCGTATAAGTGTGTAAATTGCAGGGTTTCATTCTTGTGCTTGGCCTTAAATAATTTTCTGGGAAAGCACATTGAGAAAGGTCAGTCTGAGAGATTCACATGCCCATACTGAAGTCCATCCAATCTTCTATCCTCTCTAACTTTGTGACCTCTGACTCACTGTAAAAATTAGCACCAAAGGTCTTATAGTGCAGGAACAGGCTATCAAAGTGTTTATTTTCTTTAGTCTTTGGGGAACCAACTTCAATGCCTAACTCATCAGCACTTTAATCATCTTTCATCTTAGTGCTTTTTAACAAAACATGCTTGCATGAGTGCACTTTGCTTTAAAAAAAACTAAACATTTGAATGCAGCTCTTTTTCAAATAATTTATTTATAAATATGGTCAAATAACTCTCATAAGGTGATGGAGGGGGGGGGCATCAAGGAGAGGGAGAGTTGCCTGGACACTTTGTTCCAGGAGGCAGTCACAAGTTAGGCTTTAGAGTTGGCCAATGGTCAGGGACAGGAGGCTGTGACTGCGTGTCAGGCAAATATGAGGAACCAGCATGTAGTGATGGAGGAACCTCAGCCCCTGACTTTGACCAACAGGTACGAGGTGAGAAGAAGGACTGCAGGGTGGATAAGCAAACTGATCATGGCACCATGGTTTAGGATGCCATTCAAGTGTGGGGAGTGAAAAGGAATGTGGTAGTGATAGTAGAGAGTATAGTCAGGGGGATAGATACTGTGCTTTGCAACCGCAACTGGGAGCTCCAAATGTTGTGTTGCCTGCCCCATGCCAGGGTTAAGGACATCTCCTTGGGCCTGGGGACAAACCTGGAGTGGGAGGGCAGAGGTTCCAGTTGCAGTGGTCCTTGTGGGAATTAACAACATATGTAGAACCAGGAATGATGTTCTACTGAGAAAGTTTGAAGAGTTAGGGTCTGAATTAAAATGCAGAACATCAAAGGTGATCATCTCTGGATTGTTACCCGAGCCGCAGGTCAAGCAGATTAGAGAATTCAATGTGTGGCTCAAAGAGTGATGCAACATTCATGGGGCACTGGCATCAATACTCAAGGAAGAGAGAGCTACTCCATTGGGATGTGCTCCACTTAAACCGGGCTGGGACCAGTGTCTTGGCCAGTCACATAATTACAACTGTGGACAGAGCTTTAAACTAATAGAGTTGGAGGAGAGTTCAGGTGAAGGAGATTTAGCAATCCAAAGAGAAAGTCAAAGGAATGGAACAGTGTAGCGATATGGGTAAAGACAGGCAGAGTAGGATAGGAAGGGTCAGGGAGTTTAACAGTAATTCTGCATCATCGAGTAAGGTCGTAAGGGAATAGTAATAAAAATTGAAATTAAAGGCTCTTTTTCTGAATGTGCGAAGCGTCTGCAATACAATAGATAAATTAGTGGCACAAATAGAGATAAATGGTAAAGATTTAATCACCATTACAAAGACATGGTTACAAGGTGATCAGGTTTGGGAAATAAATATTCCAGGGTACACAATGGCCCAGATCTTCCAGCCACTCCTTAAAAGATTTGGGCCAATATTTCAGAAAGACAAACAGAATGGCAAAGCGGGAGAGGGGTGTGTGTGGGGTGGGTAGCTTTGATACTAAAGGATAGTATAAGGACATTAGTGAGAAAGGATCTGGGCTCAGAAGATCATGAACTAGAATCAGTATGGATGGAGAATAAGGATAGCAAGAATCAGGAAACACTGGTGGGAGTAGTTTATAGGCCCCTTAACAGTAGTTATACAGTTGGGCAGAGCATTAAACAAGAAATTATTGCAGCTTGTAACAATTGCAATGTAATAATTGTCATTCACATAGACTAGGGCAATCAAATTGGAAAAGGTGTTCTAGAAGATGAGATGGTAGAATGTTTTCAAGATAATTTCCTGGAGCAACACACTGTGGAAAAGACTAGGGAAAAAGCTATATTAGATTTAGTATTATGCAATGAGGCAGGGTTAATTACCAATGTCATAGTAAAAGATCCACTGGGAAATAATGTTTGTTATACAATTGAATTCCATGTTAAGTCTGAAAGTGACATACTCCAATCACAAACAAGAATCTTAACCTTAAACAAAGCCAATTACCTATGTATGAGGGAAAAATCGGCTAGGGTTGATTGGGCAAAAAGCCTAAAATCACCCCGCCGCTGCATCATGCCGGGCACCATGTTTAAAGTCCAGCCGCAAGCGCACATCTCAGTGCTTCCAGACCACCACTGCTGCATGGAAAACATGGCCTTGAAACTGAAGAAGACTGCAGCCCCCAGGTTCAGTGACGCATCCCTTGAGCGGCTTTTGGATGTCGTGGAGGCCCGCTGGGATGTCCTCTGCCCCTGCTCTGGCCGCAGGATGGACAGCAACAGCACTAACCCAGTTTGGGAGGCAGTGGCAGCGATGGTCAGCACCAATGCCCTTCAAAAGAGGACAGCCATCCAGTGTCGCAAGAGGATGAACAATCTTCATTCCATCAGGTAAGTCACTCTTCTCATCACTCACTCGCAACCCATCAGACATCCACAGGGCCCTCACTCATAGCCGGCTCAAGGGACATCACCATTCACCCTCTCAGACTCACCGTCATTGGCCTCATCCCATCAATGGGACCACTCACCACCCACACAGGCCAAGCATACTTATCATCTGGCCTGGCAGGCATTCTGCTTACACTTTCTCTATCCATGCAGGACAAGCTGGCACACAACAAGAGGGAGAGTTTGCAGACCAATGGAGGAATGCCTGAAAGCAAGGTCCTCATGGACTTTGAAAACAGAGCCATCCAGCTGGCCGGCGAGGATCTGGACCATTCCTGTATTGACTGTGAGGTCAATGGTGCTCTACCAAGTGAGGATCCAGCAGTGCAACCATGCTGCGAGTGATGTGTCCTCTTTCACAGGCCACTGCCTTACACTAATTATCTCCCCTTGCTTTCGCAGGCACGTCTGCCAAACAGCCGATGGAGTTCATGACCCAGGGCCTCCAATCAAGCCCTGAAGAAACCTCTGATGAGGAATCTGAAGGCACCCTCTTTGAAGTCCCATCACAGCGCTCACCCACACCCTCCACCAGCGTAGAGACACACACCTCGGTGGGACCTAGCTTTAGAGTAGCCCCAGGATCACAAACTGGTGAGTACATCGCACTGTCTGATCCACAGCAGGTGGAGGCAGGGACTTCCCAGGTTTCCGGCACTCAGACGACTGCTGGAGACCAGAACTTTGCTAAGTCCAAGTCAGATGATGAGTCTCTGGACTTGGTCATGTCACAGTTGCTGGAGTTGTAAAGGCAAGCTCGGGAACATCAGGAAGGGATGTCCGCTGCACTTCTCAGATTGCAAGACACAATGGAGGAATCTGTCCGCCTTCAGTCTGAGGTGATAGCACCAGCATGCCAACGCACCAAGCTCAACACTGGTAGGATGGCGGGCACCATGGAGACCTTGGACCAGGACTTCGCTCCTGCACTGCTGCATGGGCTCAACTCCATCGCTGATGCCATAGTTGGCCTCCAACAGTGTGTACACGAGACGGGTGCCGGGCAGCTCGATCTCACTCCAGCTACCCCTTCTCCTCAAGGAGTCAACCTGGGGCCCCCAGGCACCCATAGGGAGGAGGATCAACAGATGCACATTCCGGACCCATCCATCCGTGACTCCGAGAGTGTCTGGCCCATCCGACTCTCCTCTTCCTGTGACCTCCACAGCTCCAGCTCCACAGGCAGAGGAGGGTGCCACTGCCACACAGCAGGGCCCTGAAAGCAGGCCGGGACCCTTCAAGTCTCGGCCCTCCCAAGGACATCCGCCAAGGTCATCACAGACAGGGCGTCACAGTCAGCAGGCTGCCTCCACCTCCGCTGTGGATGTCCGGGAAGCACCAAGACGTAGCGGCAGGGTTAGGAAAGTTAAGGAGAATTAGTTGCACAGGCTGGGCATGGGTGTTAATCATTTGTACATAATGTTCACTTTTGTCAATAAACTCCCAAGAATGTCTCCCTGCCTATGGCTCCTTGTTCTGATGAGCAGTGTTCTTGTCACTCAGATGTGAAACCTTTCTGCACAAGATAAGGGCAGGTGTCTCAGTCCAGGGCCTCTTCCCTGTGCTTTGTACAGCCTTCAGACCAAAGTTATGGTCCAGCCTCACACTCCCTAGAAACTTAACTGATGCCTGCATCTCAGCGGTGCTGGTCATTGCTGCCAGAATGTCATGGGCAGGCGCCACAGAGCTCTGTCATTCTCTCTGTGTGCTCTCAGCACCTTTAAGGGGAGGCTGCCCCCCATCTCTTCAGCATCTCTGACCAGGTGCTCAGGCTCCTGAAGGGAGCAGGTGCTGAAGGTGGACATAGGATCAGATGATTCTAAAGTTTTACGGCTGCGTCTCTGTGATATGACCCTGATCACAGAGCCCAAGAGAGATGTCCTCGGCCAGATGGGAATCAGACATTCTCAGAGGCTATGTGAAGATCTATGGAGTGTCCTCCCTGCATGTCGTCATCATTCTCCTGCAATTGAGTGACTATTAGGGCCTCCACTGCATCTCCATGACAGGAGCATTATCACACAAGGGTATGTGCGCTGCCATAAGCCAGACTGGAGTCAAATGTTCACAGATGCAATGTGAGGATCTATGGGGTCTCCTCACTGCAAGTTGTCATCATCCTCTACAAATCTAGCAGCTATGAGGGCCTCCCAAACGCACCTGCCTCGTCTGATCACTGTAAGGGCCCTCATCCCTGTCATCGTCGCCTTCGAGGACCTCCTCACCCTTATCCCCATCGGCATCCTCCCCATCAGAGGAGACCTCCAGCTCCTCCATCTCTTCCTCAGCCAGCTCCTCTCCCCATTAGGACGTAGCAGACAACGACGATGCGTGACACCCTCTGCGGACTGTATTACAGGGCTGCACCAGACTTGTCCAGGCACTGGAACCTCATCTTCAGCATCCCGATGGTCTGCTTCACCAAGTTGCGAGCTGCAGCATGGGCTTCATTATACCGTCGCTCTGCTGCAGCCTGTGGCCGCCGCACGGGCGTCATCAGCCACGGCCTCTGCGGGTGGCCCTTGTTCCCGAGGATCCATCACTGCAGCTTCTGTGGATCCTGGAAGACCCCAGGCAACTGTGACTGACTGAGGATGTAGGAGTCATGCACACTCGCTGGAAACCGTGTGCACATCTACAGGATGCGTTTCTGGTGGTCGCACACTAGCTGCACATTCAGCGAATGGAATCCCTTGTGGTTCATGTAGCCGACTGTGTGTTGCAATGGAAATCTGAGCGCCATGTGAGTGCAGCTGATGGCACCCTGGCCCTGTGGGAGACCCGAGATTTGGGCAAATCCAATCACTCTTGCATCCTGGCTGTCATGGTCCCGGGCAAAATGTACAATGTTGTGTGCCCTCACAAAGGTGGCACCTGTGACCTCATGGATGCATTTGTGGGTGGAGTCTTGTGAGACCCCACAGAGGTCACCTGTGGAGCCCTGAGAGGAGCCATTGGTGTAGAAATTGAGCACCACGGTCACTTTCGGGGCCATTGGCAGTGGATGCCCTCCATGTCCCCGTGGCGCCAAGTTCTGCAGCAGCTGGCAGATGTGACCAACCAGTTCCCTAGACATGCACAGTCTTCGGCAACACTGATTTTCAGTCATCAGCAGGAATGAAAGGCGGCGTCTATAGACCCTGGGTGTTGCTAGGCGCTGGCCTGCGATGGCTCGCTGTGGCTCTTGGGCAGCATGTGCAGGAGCCCCAGGCACTCCTTCTTCCTGCCTTTGTGCAGCCAGGAGCCTCAGTCCCTCCCTCCTCAGTTGTCTTCGCTCTCTGTAGGCCATCAGGCATACAGCTAGTTCACCGGGTCCCATGATCCTGATGTACTCCTCCTGCAGGATGAAGAAGAGAGACACGTGGTTAGCATGAGTGCACTAAGAACCTGTCCTGGTTAAATGTGACATCCCCATAACGCTTCCCAGAGTGCGCTGGCCACCACTTGGATGGCCAGAGATTAGTGCGCTGGAAGGCTGCACTGTTAGCTGGAACCATGGGGGAGACTGGTCCAAACCGGGATGATGACATTGCAAGGGGCTGTGAGCACCTCCAGCAGTGACTGCTCCATGGCCAGATTTAGCAAGGAGATTACAGTCGTCCAACTGTCCACTAAAATGCTCATGAATTTGCAGTGTGTGCCGGGGTGGGGGCGGTGGTGAAGCTCTGGAGCACTTGGTGGCACTTTGATGCCTCTGTGTTGCTTGAGTGGGCAGATAAGCTAGAAGACCAACTCCAATCATATCAATGTGGCTGCGCCTGAACTGTCTCAGCTGCAGCGGAATGGTCACTTTATACAGGTTTCCCTAATGTGTGTCCGCTTCCCTCACCCACCCTACCCCACACCCCGAATGCTTGTGCGCTATATTCAACGGCAGGGCTGCCTTTGCCCCCCCCCCCCCCCCCCCCCCAGCCACCACAACGGCAGGGCAGCCATTAACCACCCTCCCCCCGCTTCCCGCCCAGTCACAAGTCACCTCAACGGTAGGGCTGCTCTTAGCCCTGACTGGTCTCCTCCCCCCCACCCCCGACGCCCCTGAAGCTTGAAGTCCAACAGGTGACCCTGGTGAGCGCTGCACAATGTTACTGTGTACTCATCATCGAGTTCCCCTTTATGTGCTGTTGTGGACGGATGGTTCATGGGGGCGTGGGAGAGGGTGGGGTGCGGGGGTGCGATTTTGGTGGACTGGCCTGATAATGATATGCTGATGTATTCCCGACATCCAATGGCGTGAAACGCAGCCCACCATTGGCGCGCTGAGTAGACGATTGCGAACTAGCTTCCCACTGTCGTAAAACCGATCACGTCATATTGTTCGCTGACACCACCGATCATGTCCAACGCCAGCAGGCACAGAAAATTCTGCCCCTTGCATTTGAGGTGATACAATGAAGATTCACTAGATTGGTCCCTGGGGATGAGAGCGTTGTCCTATGATGAGAAGCTGATTAAAATGTGTCTATATTCTCTGGAGTTTAGAAGAATGTGGGGCAATCTCATTGAATCACACAAGATTCTGAAGGGGCTTTTTAGGGTAGACACTGAGAGATTGTTTCCACCGGTCAGGGAATCTAAAACACAGGGGCATGGTCTCAGGATAAGAGGCTGATCATTTAGGACTGAGATGAGAAGACATAACTTCCGGGGTGAGAGGAATCAGACCTGCGTGGGAGCACGTTCCGGGGCTGTGAATAAAGAGAGGCCAAGGCTCAGGGCCTTTCACTTACCTTCCGGGAGCGAGAGGAGTTGGACCTGCATGGGAGCACCCTCCCTGAGCTGCTCGGTGGATTTGAGAAAAGATGTGAGAGTGACATCACATGAAATTCGTGAGTTGATTGGTTCTTGAGCAGCTGCTGTTAGGGACTGTGTTTCAACCCCAGTAATTTTGAAAAACATAAATTTCTAAACAAGCACAGGGAAAGTAAGAATTTATAGGCACACGAGAGGGAGCTGATTTGTGGGTAAAGGTGAAGAATTTCTACTTTCTACTAATCTCCAGTTTATAGTTAATAGTACAAGAGTAAGGTTAAAGTAAGTAAAAGTAACTAAAGTTAAAGTAAATAAATTGATTTAAACGTTTAAGGTTAAGGTATGGCAGGTCAGCTCAGCCAAGTGGAATGCCCGTCCTGTGGCATGTGGGAAGTTGTGGACACTTCTCGTGACCCAGATGAGCCCATGTGCTGGAAGTGTCACCAGCTGCAGAAGCTTCAGCTTCACGTTTCAGAGCTTGACCAGCAGCTGGAGTCACTGAGGTACATCCATTAAGGCAGAGAACTACGTGCATAGCACGTTCAGAGAGGCAGTCACACCGCAAGCTAGGGGCAAGCAGCAGATAGGGAATGGGCGACCACCAGGCCAAGAGAAACAGGCAGGTAGTGCAGGAATCCCCAGAGGTCCCGCTCACTTAACTGGTTTTCTATTCTGGATATCAGTGAGGGTGATGGATCCTTGGAGGAGTGAAGCAAGAGACAAGCCTGTAGCACCCCGGGTGGCCCAGCTGTACGGGAGGGGAGGAAGAAGAGAGGAAGGGCAGTACTGATAGGGGATTCTTTAGGGCGAGCAGACAGCCGTTTCTACAGCCGTCAACGTGACTCTAGGGTGGTTTGTTGCTTTCCTGGTGCTAGGGTCAAAGATGTCACTGAACGTCTGCAGGACATTCTTGTGGGGGAGGGTGAACAGCCAGAGCTCGTGGTCCACATTGGTACTAATGACATAGGTAGGAAGGGGGATGTGATCCTGCAATCAGAATTTAGGGAGCTAGGTAGAAAATTAGCAAGCAGGACCTCTAAAGTAGCAATCTCCAGATTACTTCCAGTGCCATGTGCAAGTGAGTACAGAAATAGGAGGATAAGGCAAATGAATGTGTGGCTGGAAAGATGGTGCAGAAGGGAGGACTTTAGATTCCTGGGACATTGGGACTGGCTCTGGGGGAAGGTGGCACCTGTACAAGCCAGACGGGTTGCATCTGTACAGAGCCAGGACTGAATTTGTTGTGGGGCGTTTTGCTAGTGCTGTTGGGGAGGGTTTAATCTAACTCACCAGGGGTGTGGGAACCAGGAGAGAATATTAGAAAATAATATCAGGGTGCACGGAATGCTGGGAGAGGCAGATAGTACTAAAATAGAGAATAGTAAGTTAGTAGATGGAATCGGAGTAAGAGAGCCAATAATGAAGTCGAAATCAGGGTTACACTGCATGTATGTGAATGCACAGAGTACAGTTAATAAAATTGGGGAGTTACAGGCACAGATTGCCTTGTGGGATTATGATGATGTGGCGATAACAGAGACCTGCCTTAAGGAAGGGCAGATCTGGATGCTAAATATTCCTGGTTACAGAAAAGATAGGAAAGGGAAAAAAGGAGGTGGGGTGGTGCTTTTGGTTAAGGAGAGTATTGCAGCACTGGAGAAAGAGGATGTGTCAGAGGATTCAAGGAAAGAATCGATTTGGCTAGAGCTAAGGAATAAGAAAGATGCAATTACATTGCTCAGTGTAATATATAGAGCACCAGCTAGTGGGAAGGATATAGAGGAACAAATCTGCAAGGAAATTACAGAGGTGTAAACATCGTAGAATAGTTATAATGGGGGACTTTAATTACCCGTATATAGACTGGGATAGTGGTAGTGTAAGTGAGGGACAAGGGTTGCAGATTGTGTTCAGGAGAATTTCTTACAGCAGTATGTGTCCATTCCAGCAAGAAAGGAGGCACTGCTAGACCTGGTTCTTGGGATTGAGGTGGGCCAAGTAGATCAAGTGACAGTGGGGGAACATTTAGGGGACAGTGATCATTGTATCATAAGGTTTAGGATGTCAGTGGAAAATGACATTGATCGATCCAGAGTAAGAATAATTAACTGGTGGAGAGCTGACTTCAATGGGGCAAGAACGGAGCTGGGCCAGATAGATTGGAACCAAAGTTTGGTGGGGAAAACAGTAGCTGATCAATGGGCTACCTTCAAAGAAGAGATGGTTTGGGCACAGTAAAGGTATGTCCCCTCAAAAGGGAAGGGTAAGACAAACAAATCAAGAGCTCCCTGGATGATAAAGGAGATAGAAATTAAGTCAAAGAAGAAAAAGTGTTCTTACGACAGGTGTCAGGTAGCAAATACAATTGAGAACCAAGCTGAACACAGAAGGTTCAGAAGGGATGTGAAAAAGCAAATAGGGGAAGCAAGTAGCGATTATGAAAAAAGACTGGCAGCTAACATAAAAGGAAATCCCCAAGTATTCTATAAGCACATCAATAGTAAAAGGAGGAATAGCGCCGCATAGGGACCAAAAAGGGGATTTACACATAGACACAAGAGGCATTGTTGAGGTGTTAAATGAATACTTTGCATCTGGCTTTACCTATGAGGCAGATGCTGCCCAGGCCATGGTGACAGAGGAGGAAACTCAGTCACTAGAAGGGTTTAAAATTGATAAGGAGGAGGTATTGGATAAGCGGTTGGTTTTTCAAATTGACAAGGCACCGGGACCGGATGAGATGCATCCAAGAATATTGAAGGAAGTGAGAGTGGAAATTGCAGAGGCACTGACAATAATCTTTCAGTTTCCTGGATTCGGGGGAGGTGCCGGAATACTGGAGAATTACAAACATTACACCCTTGTTCAAAAAAGGTTGTAAAGATCTGCCCTTCAATCAATTTAATGTCGGTGGTGGGAAAATCTCTAGAAACAATTATTCAGGATAGAATTAATAGTCACATAGAAAAACGTGGATTGATTCGGAAGAGTCAGCATGGATTTGTTAAAGAAAAATCGTGTCTAACTAACTTGCTGGAGTTTTTTGAAGAGGTAACAGAGATGGTTGATGAGGGCAAGGCTGTTGATGTGGTGTTTATGGACTTCCAAAAGGCATTTGATACAGTGCCACACAACAGACTTGTGAGGAAAGTTATAGGTCATGGAATAAAAGGGACAGTATCAACGTGGATACAAAATTGGCTGAGCAATAGGAAACAAAGAGTAATGGGTAATGGGAATTTTTTGGGCTGGATGAAAGTTTGGAGTTCCCCAGGGTCAGTTTTGGGACCCTTGCTTTTCCTGATATATATAAATGATCTAGATCTTGGTGTGCAGTGGACAATTTCAAAGTTTGCAGACGACACAAAACTTGGGAGAATTGTAAACTCTGAGGAGGCAGTGTAGAACTTCAAAAGGATATTGACACATTGGTGGAGTGGGCAGATAGGTGGCAGATGAAGTTCAATGCGGAGAAGTAAGACACTTCTGTTATGAGGGAAGACTGGAGAAGTTGAGACTATTTTCCTTGGAGAGGAGAAAGCTAAGAGGAGACTTGATAGAAGTTTTCAAAATCATGAGGGGTCTGGGCAGAGTAGACAGGGAGGAATTGTTCCTGCTCATAAATGGATTGAGAACCGGAGGACACAGTTTTAAAGTGTTTTGCGAAAGAAGCAAATGCGAGGTGAGAAAAATCTTTTTCACACAGCAAGTGGTTAGGGTTTGGAATGCACTGCCTGGAAGTGTGGTGGAGATAGATTCAATAGAGGCATTCAAGAGGGCATTGGATGATTATTTAAATAGAAACAATGTGCAGGGTTCTGGGGAAAAGCCAGGAGATTGGCACTAAGTTAAAATGCTTAGAGAGCTGGTGCAGACATGATGGGCCGAATGGCCTCCTTCTACACCATAACAGTTCTGTGATTATGTGAAATCACTTCATTCAAAAGTTTGTGAATCTTTGGAATTCTCCACCCCAGAGGGTTATGGGTGCCCTATCATTGAATACATTTAAGCCTGGGATAGACCGATTGTTTTGCCTTTCTGGGAATTAAAGGATATGGGGAGCGGGCTAGAAAGTGGAGTTGAAGCCCATATGATCAACCATGATTGAATTGTATGGTGGAGCAGTCCTGCTGTGCCATATGGTCTACTCCTGCTCCTGTTTCTTGTGTTCTTGTATAAGCTAATATGCCCTACTTCAAGGTAGAATTCAAAGGGGTAGAACTGTCACCTGCCCCTCTGAGTATGCCCAAGCCCTGACCCGTTTCTCTGGATTGAGGTGTAATTAGAGGCACAGAGTGTACTCTTGATGCAGGGATACCACTCCAGCACTGGAAAACTAATAGACTTTAAAGGGGTAGAAATGTCTCAAAGATGAAACTAGCTGTCTGATTGAAAGCCTGAGTCCAGACCAGGGCCTTCAGCAAGTAAGTTCTGCGTCTCATTTTAAATCTTCAGCTTATCATTGAGTTTCGTTTCTTCCAGAAGCTAAATCCTATTAAAGCAGTATGTGATTATGCCTCTTACAAATTTCACATAAGTACTATCTTACTTGTAGTGCTAGATGGCAGGTTTACCCCGAACTCAAGCCTTGAGTCAGGATGATCTTTAAGAAGTTGGTTCCTCTAATAACAAACAGATGTTAATGCAATCATATCAGATGGAGTAATGCATTAAGGGCAGATACAGATCTATAAGTTTTCAACTTTTGCTGCCTTTGATCTGCTGCTGAATAACTAGTCTATTATCAGATAAAGAGCAGAACAAATTGGGTACTTTAATAACATTCATTTTGCAGGAACTCATAAAGTTTGGAAGTGAAATGAACGGACTACAAATACATTCATGTAGCGCCACATTGAGGGGCGTTATAGAGGCTAACGTCTCTTCCTGGAGGAAGGATGAATGCTCTCTCTGAGGCCCACTTGATGTTGCTGGACAAGATAAAAGCACATCTGGCCCCTATGGCAACTGGGAAACCTTATCTTGATGTCACATAGCTCAAGCGGCTGATGTGCCACTGGATAACGCAAGTGCAGGTGGCCTCTTCATTGTTCACTCTGTCACTCTGCAGGGGGGGCAGGGCGGTGGGTTGCTTGGCAACAAGAGTGTGGCTGCAAGAAGAGTCAGGCACCCAAATTGCACCAACTTCCCCCATCACCATTGACCCACCCAATGTGACCTTTACTCTCCCCTCTGTCACCCTTGAACTCCCCATGTTACCCTAGACCCTATCATGTCCACCTCCACATGTCTTTCCTCCCATCAGAGCCCATACCTGTTACCATGCTCATGCCCACCCTGACCTTGCCCACTCCTGTTATCTGTGCTACCTTTCTTGTCCCCCTCCATGAACCTCCCGATGTCACCTAGACAGGTCAAACACATACCCCGACCCTCCCACCCTACTGCATCCCAGTTCCCCAGCCGACTGTCACTGTTCCCTCATACCACCAATACCCTGAGCTCTCCCCCTAGGCCCCCACTGTCGACTCCACAGACACCGCCCTCTAAAACACTCTGTCCCCCTTCCGCAGACACTCCACCATCCTTTCAGCCTTTTACACTCCCCTTCCAGCCTTCCACCCCCCCAACTTTGTGCCTTCCAACTCCCCTTTGTGCCTTCCCCCCCGCCCCAGCCTTCCAACCCTACTTTGTGCCTTCCAACCCCCCTTTCCAGCCTTCCACCGCCCCCCAACTTTGTGCCTTCCAACTCCACTTTGTGCCTTCCCCCCGCCCCAGCCTTCCAACCCCCCTTTCCAGCCTTCCACCTCCCTCTCGTGCTTTCCAACTCCCCTTTGTGTCTTCTACCGACCACCCCAGCCTTCCAGCCCTGCCTTGTACCTTCCACCTCCCCTTCGTGCCTTCCAGCCCCCCCACTTCCAGCTTCCAGCCTTCCAGGCCCCTTTCCAGCCTTCGACCTCCCCTTCAGGCCTTCCAACCCCACTTCGTGCCTTCCAACCCTTATTTGTGCCTTCCAACCCTCCCCCCACTTGTGCCTCCCATCCCCTTCCAGCGTTCCACACCACCCCCCCAAACCCCTTCCAGGCTTCCACCCCCTCCTCCAGGCTTCCACCCCCCCCTTTCCAGCTTTCTACTTCCCCCCCTTGTGCCTTCCAACCCCCTTCTGGTGCAGGAGGGGAAGCCCCAGGACCTTCCCGGTCACCTGCTCCCACTCCCTTCGGTCTTTGAAGATCTCCTGCTCCGGTGAAGCTATGTTTCTCTCCTGCTGCCCACCTCCACTACTGGTGCCTCCTGCCACTCTGGAATCCGTTCTGTGCCCTGGTGTTCAGTTTGCCATAATTTTAATTTCAGAAAATTATTCAATGTGGTTTTGCTTTAAAAGGGTCAGCCTGTCTTTAAGAAGAACGAAATGGCTGCACCATGTGGTCTGCAAGCAATGCTGCCAAGCACCCCTGCTGATGGCAGCGGGCACAGACAGAGAGGAAGAGCAGGAAACAGTACCAATCTGCTCACCCCCACGTTACAATCACACAGGTAAAATTACTACACCAAATTGGCATGGGTGTGGGCAGGTTACAAATGACAACCTCCATGTCCAAAAAATGGGGCTATCCAATTCCTAGTCCAATTTTTTTCACCCAAATTGAATTACGTAAGCTTAAGAAACGAATATAAAATCAGAAAATGCCGGAAATACTCAGGATCTATGGAGAGAGAAAAAGAGTTAACGTTTCAGGCCTGTGACCTTTCATCAGAAGTAAGGTTAAGAAACTATTGTTAAGGTCAAGAAATGTTTGCTTTGATCATATGGAAATGGAAACACCAAGTTGTACTTTCTGATCCCAGTTTAACATAGCATTGAATGGTTTCTGCCATCAGTTATTAGGACGTGCATCCATTCAG
Source organism: Cetorhinus maximus (assembly GCF_964194155.1). NCBI lineage: Eukaryota > Metazoa > Chordata > Chondrichthyes > Lamniformes > Cetorhinidae > Cetorhinus > Cetorhinus maximus. The sequence continues at coordinate 41,285,673 of NC_135896.1, read as the reverse complement.
TCCAATTAATGCTTCATTTTCCTATATTGAATGGCTGATCTGCAGATAAATGATCCATCATATCCTAGGTATCCTTTTGGACTCTGCCTGCATCTAATTGCCTTCCATCTCATAACCACCAACCACTTTCACCATGCAATTCAAGTGTCTGGAAAGGTCTTTGCCTCAGTAATACAGTGCTTCCCCATAATAAGGAGGAAAGCTTAGGGATTCCTGGGTACAAACCAGTGGATGGTATGTCAGTGTCCCACTGCATCCAGTATGTGCTCGAATTTTCAAAGTGGTGTGGGGGGCGGAGTTGGGAATCTACTTGCCTCCAATTAGTAGCCTGTTAAGCCCCTTGAGGAGCTTGTTAATGGGCCAGAGAGGGCAAATCAAATTGTAAACCACCAAAACTGATCAGCCTGGTGCACATGAGTGCGCAGCTATTGGCATCAATATGGGCAGAAATGAAGGAATTATTTTTACACTGCAAACTTTTGGCACCTACGGGATCTTACTCCAGATTGGATGCAGTATCTTTCAGTTGGTCGTTTTCCTACTTTCATGCTGCTAGCCCTCCAAGGTGCTGTCTGTTTTCTTCGGTAAGCCAGCAGCAGGCCTCATCATGGCTGCCATCTTCCTTTGCTGCTCACACCGTGCAGGCAGCTCCTGCCTCCTGACGATGCTCGGTGTGCTATTTGGACACTGATTTCACCGCAGGCCCAATTAAGGTATTTACATTTAACGATTGCGTCGTGTGAGCGACACAGAGGCAGCGCCAGGTCAGAACCTGGAAATTTTCTGGGTATTGCGTTCCTGACTCCAAATTGAAAATCAAACTCCCAGCACTCTCCCTTATTAAACCACACACTAGAAAACCAATTTCACGTCTACAGGCTTGTTAGTACAATAATGTGATCAGACATCTCAATATGTGAAGCCATTGAGTTTTAGCTTTCACGCAAAAACAAACTGAAATTTTCCCAAAACACCAATAAACATCCTGAAGTCCAATGAAATAAAAAGGGTTTAACTTAATTCAGTTGCCTTGAGGCAGGGCCTTTGTTTGAAGGCTTTGTTTTTCAGTTGTTTTTTGAATTGTCAGCTTTTTTTGGTATCGCGCAAGTTCTTTCGTAGTTGCTTTTTAACTTTTCCAAGTTTCGTATGTTGGCATGTCTGTTCCACTGCCTTTGTAGGGAACATTATGTTGGTTTACTAGCCTGTTTGCAGAAATGTGTTAAAAGACTTCTGGTGCCCCATAATGACAGTCAGTTTTAGGTAAGGTGAGCCCAATTAAGTGGATGGAAAATAAAACCATTCAGCTCAAGATGTGACATAAACTGTAAATTAGAGGGACCTCATTTGGGATTAGCCTATTGGGAAATTAAGTGATGTGGAAAAAAATAGCACAGTCTGGTAACCAGCTGTTCAATACTAATTAGCCCTGATCTTGTGAGGCTGGACCCCGCTCGTGAGCAGGGGTAAAATTATTTGCCGAAGGCCTGGTTTTGTGAGAGGCTAAAACTGAGACTGAACACAGGCCTCATATTAATATGAAAATGAAGCAAAACAGATCTCATGCCTAATTTGACGAGTTTCAGTGAACTTCCACCCGCAGCATTAGCTTCACCCTTAAAAACAGACTGCAACAATGCTAGAGAATATGGTGCCTGATATAGTGAGGCAGTTAAAGCCGGCTTGACGTTTGGCTGCATTCTGGCATCGTTTTTGGTCAGGAGCATTTTGAACGTGCTGCATTGTTCTTTGTACATTTTTTTTTGATTTGCTGCTGCTGCTTGTATACAGACTTAGCAGTTTTGCTGCCCTGTAATTGCATTTAAAGTGACAGATAGCTGCTACAAAACAAACAGCACCTAGGAAAGTGTATGCTAGGCCATATGGGACTGATGTCAGAGGAAGCATAGCATGTCATTGTAAATTTAGTGACCAAGCTGTGGCATCTTCTGCACTTCAGTAACATCATAAATGAACTTATGGTTGGCATAGACAGTACTCAACTGGCAGGACGTAACTAGTGGTGTCCTGCAAGGACCTCTGTTGGTGTCTCAGCTATTCACCATATTTACTATTGCATTAGATGATGGGATACAAAGCCACATGTTCAAGTTTACCAATGACGCAAAGATAGGTGGCATTACAAGCAGTATAGATGGATGCATAATTTTACAAAGAGATATTGATAGTTTCAGTGAACATGCAAAACTGTAGTAAATGGATTTCATTGTAGGCAAATGTGAGGTCATTCATTTTGGACCTAAAAAGGGTATTTCCTAAATGGTGAAAATCTACAGACAATGGAGGTCCACACACACACGGTCCATGTACATAGATCATTAAAAAAATCCCTGATCATTAAAAAAAGGACTCGAATTCAGGAGCGGTATGAGTCACATTCAGCTATATAAAGCCCAGGCTAGACCACAACTGGACACCACACCTCAGGAAGGATACACTGGTCCTTGAAAGCTGCAGAGTAGATGTACCAGAATGGCACCAAGAGTCTAAAGGTTAAAATATGAAGAATACTATGAGGAATACTAGCACTATATTCCCCTTAAATTTAGAAAGTTAAGCAGTGATTTGATCAAAGTTTTCATGATATTAATAGACCACATAGGGTAGATAGAAAGAAACTATTTCCATTGGCTGGGAATTTTAGGGGTAGGGGGCATAGTATCAAAATTAAAGCCAGACCTTTCAGGAGCGAGGTTAGGAAACACCTCCACACACAAAGGGTGGTAGAAGCCAGGAGATATCTTCCACAAACATCAATCAATGTTAATTTTAAATCTGAGATTGACAAATTTTTATTATCCAACTGGAGTTAGATCACAGATAAGCCATGATTTCATTGAATGATGGGTGAGAGAGGTTTGAGGGACTAAATGGCCTAGTCCTGTTTCTATGTTCCTATGATTGTCAGAAAAAACAGCATTACAGATTTTTTTCCTGGTGCAGGAGAACACAAATTAGAGAGGAAATAGAAACCTTACTGCCCAGATGACTTCTCAATGTAGTATAAAGGGTTAACAGATGGAACATGTTAATGCACAATGTAGATAATGATGTAATACTGACATCAGCCAGTCATGTGTTAGACTCTCTCTCTCTTGACAGAGAGAGAGAGAGAAAGAGAGATTGGAACGCCATGCCTGGGAGCAACATGCCTACTCTGTAACCTGTTTAGAAGTAGTCTGTCTACTAATCAAGTACCACGCCTAGAGTCCAGAAATAGAAGGACCATCTCAGAGGATAGTGGCAGCAGTGGGGACAGCAATGTAAAAAATAACACATCGGAGTTATTGAAGGAACCTGTTATGGCACAGCAGATGGTAAATGCTGCTCAAATCCCATAGCGAAACTTGAAAAACTGCCACAACTGTTTTGCAATTTGTATTTTTATTTCAAGATGCATGCCTTGAATTCGGTAGAAATAAGTCCACTGAGTCTTAGAGGTTATTTTACAAAACTAAATTAAACATTTATTAATACAAGAGATAATTTTAAGCATATGTATAGGTCTACAAATTACTATTATGATAACTCCTAGCTTCCCTAATTAATCTGACTCCCAGTTACACCCCTGTTAAGGCAATAGTAAAAACAAAATAGATTTTAACAGACCCAGGCAAAGTACACAATACCCTGGACAGGGATATTCACAGTGAATTCTCTTAGTTTTGGTTCCTATAGGCAGCAGCTTGGTACATAGAGGCTGGAGGCTTTTCACACTTATTAGATCTTAGAATGCCTTCCTCTTATACATAGCCTTCTCTCCTTTGTATATATTTTCCCCTTTGAATGCAAATTTCATTGTTTTAATATGTCTTTGGACTTCACCTTTCTAATAATAAAAATCTTTCATAGTACCAATTTTATCAGTAAACTTTGGGAAAAATAAACACACTGTTTGCCTCATTCTGGCTAAGTGTAACATTTCACCCTCTCTTTTGAACTTCAAACTACTCTGGTTTATCTAAAAATGCAAATTTTCCTTTACACCTCACATTCTAAAACTTCAGCCACATTTACTTATTTAGCATTTCAAACCCAGCTTCTCTTCTGATACATCAAAACCTTCAGACCAGCTGTCTTTAATTCAATTAAGTCACACACACACACACACACACACACAGACTATCGAGACCCCACTATTCCTACTTTACAATAAATCCCAATAACATTATGAAAATTCTTATATTTTCATGACAAACCACAGAGTGAAGAAAATATTGATAGCAGTTTGTAACAAACCGATGAAAGGAGTAAGAAAACTGGAGCGAGATAACAATGACCATACTTGGTGGGCAGTCCCAACCCTGCCCATTTGACTGCCTTGGGGGCCCACAGAGAGGCCAGCAGTGGGCGTTCTGGAAACACCATTTTCTCTAGTATTGAACAGCATCAGGCCTTCATTCTAAAGAGCAGAAGCTTTAACTTAAGTTCCTTTCCTTATACTTTAGGTCCAGTAGCAGACGATATTCTCCTAAGGAAAGAAGTGGAGCAGTCCACTGCAGACTTTGAAACCATACTCAAAGCTTTTGACACCTATTTTAGCCCAAAGCAAAACTTAGTAATTGAGCGAGCACATTTGAACCAGAGGTCACAACAAACTGGGGAATCGATTGAATTATTTCTAACCGACCTATATTGTAACTGGTAGCAAAAGAAAAGTTTAATATTTTTACAATCCAATAACTCTATCATTTTTTTCCAACCAGAGGGGTGATGCATTAGTCGTTGAAAGAGATGTGGCAGGTAATTTGAAATTCTGGTTATATAAATAAATATATTACCTTGACTGAAGACTGCATGGATTTCTTCTTGAAGGCAGCAATTAAGCCTGGAATTATCTTCCACCTTTTCCTGGACGGCATTCTTCTGTGCTCCCAACCTCCTGATATTACCCTTCAGCTCTTCCTGGCATTGGGCAGGTTCCATCACCTGCCTTCGGGGAATTTGAGTTGGGTGGGACTGGGCTAGGGCTGGAGGTGGACTGACCTCCACCAACTGCAGCACTAATCGAGTGGAGTTGTGTGGCCCAGTGCTGACTTGGAGCCACGCAATGATCCCCTGGGGGCCGCACGGGGACTGGATATCCATCCGCAGTCGTCATCTTGCCCTGAGCTTCACATCTAGCATGGTTTTGATGCTGCTCCCAGTTCCCTCGCAGCTTCCACCCTGCCTCCTCCTCCACAGCCTCAGCTGCTGCCTCCACCACTGCTGCCGCCACCTCAGCCTCCTCTGATACCTCAGTCGCTGCCTCCACCATCACTCTAGGAGTAGGTAGGATTCATCCCTGGATAGGTGAGAGAGGGATGGGGGCACCTCGACCTCCCTCCAGCTGCCCCCTCTCCTCAGGGAGTCACAGAGGGGCCCACAGGCACCCAAAGGGAGGAGGAGCATCTGCTGGACATTATGGGGGCATCCACCCAGGACACTCCAAGGGTGTCCAGCCATTCCCAATCCCCTCTGCCTGTGACCCCATCAGCTTCGGGTGCTCAGGCCAAGGAAGGGGCACTTGCCCCAGAACAGGAGACCAAAAGCAGGCCGGGGCCCTTCAAAGGGGAGACATGGAGGAGACAGGGATTTCCTCAGATGAGGAGGGCTTGGAAGGGCTGGAATCTGAAGAGGGTCAGGATGGAGATGTTCCACGTGAGGATGCCATCGCAGTGGCACAACGCGGAAGACATGTCTGTGACTCACTGGTTGCCACTAGGTTCCAGCAGAGTGAGGTCTACACAAGGTCACACGTTCACATTTCTCCTGTCCCTTAGAGGCGTGGAAGTGATCAGCAAGTCCTTTCCAATCATTGATATCTCAAACAAGCTCATCTTTCAGCCTGGGACTGATAGCCTCAGGGATAACGAAGGTATCAGCATTGGAAACGTCTGCATCAGTACTGACTGTGGCGCCTGTGTGATGTGAAAGGCAGCATATCAGCACGCAGCCTGAGTCAGCTGCACATTGTGCTGTATCTGCCACCAGCACACGACACTTTCAGCAGCCATTCAGATTTAGACTTGGTTGCAGTGAACATAATACATCCAGGACATGTGCTTTCACACTCACAAGGAACACAGCTGAATACTGATGCCACAACATTAATGTCACCCTCTATGACACAGGAGCACACATCATTCAGTCGTCTGTTGGTACACTTTGAAAAACATGTCTTTATCTAAAAGCGCTTTCCGGCTCTGGCTTGACACATCTCCCTCAGAGGATACAAGGTGCAAATAACTAACAAGACTTTGCTAAACATAACATGAATCTGAGGGACACCAAGACAGATCACTGAGGAGTGGGAGGTTAGGTTACCCTTGAAATAAGACGGCACATAGAATCAGATGCAAGAGGCATTCACACATCGTGAGACATTGGGTCATAAAATCAAATGGTATTTACAAAGGTGCGTTATATATATAGTGAATGGGCACCTGTGCCACCAATGTGCATTCATAACTTCTTAATATTTACGTACTCTGCCGCTACGCCTGAGGATCCAGAGGATGCCCGCTGAAGTCATCTCAGATAACGGCATAGCAGTCAGCAGGCTGCCTCCAGCTGTGCTGCAAATGTTGGGGATGCATCCAGGCGTAGCAGCAGAGTACGTAAATATTAAGAAGTTATGAATGCACATTGGTGGCACAGGTGCCCATTCACTATATATATAACGCACCTTTGTAAATACCATTTGATTTTATGACCCAATGTCTCACGATGTGTGAATGCCTCTTGCATCTGATTCTATGTGCCGTCTTATTTCAAGGGTAACCTAACCTCCCACTCCTCAGTGGTCTGTCTTGGTGTCCCTCAGATTCATGTTATGTTTAGCAAAGTCTTGTTAGTTATTTGCACCTTGTATCCTCTGAGGGAGATGTTTCAAGCCAGAGCCGGAAAGCACTTTTAGATAAAGACATGTTTTTCAAAGTGTACCAACGGACGATTGAATGATGTGTGCTCCTGTGTCGTAGAGGGTGACATTAATGTTGTGGCATCAGTATTCAGCTGTGTTCCTTGTGAGTGTGAAAGCACATGTCCTGGATGCATTATGTTCACTGCAACCAAGTCTAAATCTGAATGGCTGCTGAAAGTGTCGTGTGCTGGTGGCAGATACAGCACAATGTGCAGCTGACTCAGGCTGCGCACTGATATGCTGCCTTCCACATCACACAGGCGCCACAGTCAGCACTGATGCAGATGTTTCCAATGCTGATACCTTCGTTATCCCTGAGGGTACTAGTCCAAGGCTGAAAGATGAGCTTGTTTGAGATATCAATGATTGGAAAGGACTTGCTGATCACTTCCATGCCTCTAGGGGACAGGAGAAATGTGAACGTGTGACCTTGTGTGGATCTCACTCTGCTGGAACCTAGTGGCAACCAGTGAGTCACAGACACGTTTTCCGCGTCGTGCCATAGCGATGGCATTCTTACATGGAACATCTCCATCCTGACCCTCTTCAGATTCCAGCCCTTCCAAGCCTACCTCATCCGAGGAAATCCCTGCCTCCTCCATGTCTCCCTCTTTGAAGTACCAGCTTGTGTAGTGCACAGCGGACTACAATGATGCAGGGCACCCTTTGTGGAAAGTACTGCAGAGCATTTCCTGAAGGGTCCAAACATTGGAAGTGTATCTTCAGGGTGCCAATGGTTTGCTCTATGATGGACCTTGTCACAGAATGCGCCACATTGTATCGCTCCTCTGAGGCACTTTGAGGACAACACACGGATGTCATAAGCCAAGTCTTCTGAGGGTACCTCTGATCACCCAGTAGCCAACCCTGTAAGTGTCACAGGCCCTCAAAGGTCTGTGGCACCTGGGAGTGACCCAGGATGTAGGAGTTGTGAGAACTCCCAGGCAACCTGGCACAAGCATGCATGATCGTCTTCTGATGATCACACACCAGCTACACGTTGAGGAAGATCCTGTTGATGAAGGTCAGTGGCTGCTGTCACCGACTTCTTAAAGCAACTTGTGTGCAATCTAAGGCAGCCTGCACTCGTGGGAAGCCGGAGATCACCACAAATCCCAGAAATCTGACGGCCTAGCTGACTTCATCCATTGTGAACTGGATGTAATGATGTGCCTTACGGTAAAGGGCATCCCTCACTTCCCTTATACATTTATGCGTGGAGGACTCAGAGGTGCCGCATAGGTCCCCAGTGGATCCCTGGGGAACCCCAATAGCTTCTCACCTGAGGCACCGTGAGTGAAGTGGAGGTGGGAATGTGCATGACATTTATATCTGGCCATGAATCAAACCGGTCTATCTGCTGGCATGGCACTTAATTCAGATTCTGGTGAGTTGTGCTTTCAATGAGTATATATGAGATGGTAGCACATGCAAATGGGGTTCCCGACATGGATCAGTGGGAAAGCCAACCGGCCATTCGGCCGCTATGAAGGTCCTGAGGGGAAAATCCGAAACTGTTTACCCATTGGTGGGGAACTGACTTTTGGCCTCACGCCCAATTTTGTGCTTCCACCCACCATGATTCCCACTGCTGGCGAGATGGAAAATTCCACTCAGTCTTTTCCTAAACACTTGCTGTTCATAAGGGGAATGGGTCAGCTGCATTCAAATGTCTCTTCCTCCCTGGCAAAGGTCCTAAATAATTCACTACTGGCACAAAAGTCAACACACATATAAAACCAGGCTCCTAACTACTGCAATTCTTCAAAGGATTTAAACATCTTCCTACAAAAAAACCTCAGACTCCAAAGTATGATTTGTGCTGTGGGTGCCACAGTCTTGTGCCAGGGGTGCCTTTAAATGGGTGGCCCTGACTGACTTCCGGTTCACAGCCTGCCCCTTTCTGCTCTTGGATACCCCACCTTGCAAATTGCCAATTTGGGCACGCTGCCCACCATTCTCACTCCTGTTGGCCGGCCTCCCACCAAGCGCCTACTAATTGAATCACAGAATTGTTATGGAGTAGAAGGAGGCCATTTGGCCCATCGTGTCTGCACCGGCTCTCTGAGCATTTTAACTTCGTGCCAATCTCCTGCCTTTTCCCTGTAACCCTGCACATTGTTTCCATTTAGATAATCATCCAATGCCCTCTGGAATGCCTCAATTGAACCTGCCTCTGCCACATTTCAAGTTGCCAGTGGCTCACCGGGTGCCTTCGTTAACAGGAAGCGATTCCACTCCATGATAGTGTGTGACCACAGGATGTAGATTCTGCAAGTCTGCGCAAGGTACCCAGGCAGCTCCCATGACGCTTACATCACAGAATTACAGAATTGTTACGGTGTGGAAGGAGGCCATTCGGCCCATCATGTCTGCACCGGCTCTCTGAGCATTTTAAATTAGTGCCAATCTCCTGCCTTTTCCCCGTATCCCTGCACATTGTTTCTATTTAGATAATCATCCAATGCCCTCTTGAATGCCTCAGCTGAACCTGCCTCCGCCACCCTTCCAGGCAGTGCATTCCAAACCCTAACTTCTCGCTGTGTGAAAAAGTTTTTTCTCACCTCGCATTTGCTTCTTTTGCAAAACACTTTAAAACTGCGCCCTCTGGTTCTCGATCCGTTTATGAGCGGGAACAGTTTCTCCCTATCTACTCTGCCCAGACCCCTCATGATTCTGAAGACTTCTATCACATCTCCTCTCAGCTTTCTCCTCTCCAAGGAAAACAGCCCCAACTTCTCCACTCTTTCCTCATAACTGAAGTGTCTCATCCCTGGAACCATTCTCATAAACCTTGCATGCACCCTCTCCAATGCGTTCATATCCTTCCTTTAGCGTGGCGCCCAGAACTGTACACAAAACTCCAGCTGAGGTCTAACTAGTGTCTTATATAAGTTCAGCATAACCTGCATAACCTCCCTGCTCTTGTACTCTATGCCCTTATTAATGAAACCTAGGATACTGTATGCTTTAGAAACAGCTCTCTTTAGCTGTCCTGCCACATTTAATGACTTATGTACATATACACCCAGGTCTCTATGCCCCTACACACCCTTTACAATAGCATCCTTCATTTTATATTTTTCTCCATGCTTTTTGTCCCAAAGTTAATCACCTCACACTACTCCACATTGAACTTCATCTGCCACCTATCTGCCCACTCCACCAATGTGTCAATGTTCTTTTGAAGTTCTACACTGTCCTCCTCACAGTTTACAATTCTCCCAAGTTTTGTGTCATCTGCAAACTTTGAAATTGTCCCCTGCACACCAAGATCTAGATCATTTATATAGATCAGGGAAAAGCGAAGGTCCCAAAACTGACCCCTGGGGAATTGCACTACAAACCTTCTTCCAGCCCAAAAAACACACATTAACCATTACTCTTTGTTTCCTATCCCTCAGCCAATTTTGTATCCACGTTGATACTGTCCCTTTTATTCCATGACCTATAACTTTCCTCACAAGTCTGTTGTGTGGCACTATATCAAAAGCCTTTTGGAAGTCCATATACACTGTATCAATGGCCTTGCCCTCGTCAACCATCTATGTTAACTGTTCAAAAAACTCCAGCAAGTTAGTTAGACACGATTTTCCTTTAACAAATAGCTGCTGACTCTTCCAAATCCGTCCACATTTTTCCATGTGGCTTTTAATTCTATCCCGAATAATTGATTCTAGAAGTTTCCCTGCCACCAAAGTTAAACTGACTGGTCTGTAATTGCAGTGCAGATCTTTACAAACTTTTTTGAACAAAGGTGTAATGTTTACAATTCTCCAGTCCTCCGGCACCTCCCCTAAATTCAGGGTACATTGAAAGATTATTGCCAATGCCTTTGCAATTTCCACTTCCACTTCCTTCAATATTCTCAGATGCATCTCATCTGGTCCTGGTGCCTTATCAACTTGAAGAACCAACAGCTTATCCAATACCTCTTCCTTATCAATTTTAAACCCTTCTAGTGTCTGAGTTTCTTCCTCTGTCATCAAGGCCTGGGCAGCATCTGCCTCGTAGCTAAAGAAAGATGCAAAATATTCATTTAACATCTCAGCCATGCCTTTTGCCTCTATATGTAAATCCCCTTTTTAATTGTCCCTACCTCACATTTAACCACCCTTTTACTATTAATGTGCTTATAGGATACTTTGGGATTTCCTTTTATTTTAGTTGCCAGTCTTTTCTCATAATCCCTCTTTGCTTTTCCTCGTTGCTTCCTCACATCCCTTCTGAAACTCCTGTAATCAGCTTGGTTCTCAATTGTATTTGCTACCTGATACTTGTCGTAAGCACACCTTTTTCCTCTTTAACTTAATTTCTATCTCCTTTGTAATCGAGGGAGCCCTGCATTTTTTTGTCCTACCCTTCCCTTTTGAGGGGACATACCTTGATTGCGCCCATAACCATCTCCTCTTTGAAGGTAGTCCATTGTTCAGCTACTGTTTTTCCCGACAGCCTTTGGTTCCAGTCTATCTGGCCCAGCTCCTTTCTTGCCCCATTGAAGTCCGCTCTCTGCCAGTTGATTATTCTTACTCTGGAGTGACCAATGTCATTTTCCACTGTCGTCCTAAACCTTATGATACAAAGATCACCGCCAATGAAAGGCTCATTATCGGGCATCTTTCAAAGGCAGGGGCAGGAGTTGGCGATCCTTTCACTTCTGGTTAGGCCTACCATTCACCGCTGAGCAACATCAAATTCACCCCATAGAATCATAGGTTCAACAAAAACCTGAGTCTATAAATCAGCTGACATGGTAAGGGAGACAGTTTTAGCAATGTTAACCTAAGGAGCCCAATGCACAGAAGTCAATCTCCAATGACCAATACCGCAGAACTAACAAACATAAAAGCAATGAACTTGATTTCCTTCCTTATAGGAATATCAATCAGCTTTAATTTGGAATGGATACCCAAATAAAATTAAAAAGGGAGAGGGATGCCTGGAGATCAAGGATCTTTGAGTATTATGCAGTAGTGCTTTTATATAGGTAAACTACGAAATTAAGTGCAGCTTCATATGACCTTTAGAGATTAAATAAGCCACTAATGACATCTATAGACTATCTGCACCAGTTTATGTTTGAAAAAAAAGTAGCAACTCAAGATTTTTATACTAAATCTCTTGATTTTTCAATTTGTCTCCTGACATATGAGACAGTAGAGTTGGCATTACTGTACATCCCTCCTCCATTTTCTTGATTTAGCTGAATAATTTTTTTTACTCGTTGTTAGGATGTGCGTGTTGCTGGCTAGACCAGCATTTATTGCCCATCCCTAATTGCCCGTAAGAAGGTGGTGGCAAGCTGCCTTCTTGAACTGCCGCATGCTGTTAGGAAGAGAGTTCCAGGATTTTGACCTGCGACAGTGAAGGAACAACAATATAGTTCTGAGTGAGAATTGGAGAGGAACTTGTAGATGGTGGTGTTCCATGTGCCTGCTGCCCTTGTCTTTCTAGGTGGTAGAGATCGCAGGTTTGGAAGGTGCTGTCAAAGGAACCTTGGTGAGTTACTGCAATGCATCTTATAGATGGTACACCCTGCTGCCACAGAGCATCAGTGGTGGAGGGAGTGAATATTTGAGGTAGTGGATTAGGTGCCAATCAAATGGACTGCTTTGTCCTGGACAGTGTCGACTTTCTTAAGTGTCATTGGAGCTGCACTCAGCCAAGCAAGTGGAGAGTATTCAATCACACTCCTGATGTGTGCCTTGTAGATGGTGGACAGGCTTTGAGGGGTCAGGAAGTGAGTTACACCCCTCAGAATTTCGAGCCTCTAACTTGCTCTTGTAGCCACAGTGTTTATATGGCTGGTCCAGTTCAGTTTCTGGTTAATGGTAAACCCCAGGAAGTTGATAATTGGGGATTCAGTGATGGTAATGCCATTGAATTCCAAGGGAAGTTAAATTCTCTCTTGTTAGAGATGGTCATTGCCTGGCACTTGTGTGACACAAATGTTTCTTGCCACTTGTCAGCCCAAGCCTGAATATTGTCCAGGTCTTGCTGCATATGAACACGGACTGCAGTTGCATATGAATGTGTACATTGCTACATATTATTTTAGAACCAAGTGCTTAACCAACTTTATCCAACATAGTTGTGAAGTTCACATTCGTGGTTTTATCTCACCAACATATTTGGAAATTTCCTTGAACTCTGCTGCTGTAGCTTTGTCAGAAGGGGAGAGTAGGTTTGTTTACGCGCATAAGCAGGGGTTCCCATTCATTTCCAGCAGTCATGGCAGCAGAACGGGAGAAGCTCTAAGGAAATCCCCAGTGCAAATGCAGTAATTTTTAACTTCAGAAATATGCTTAACTGAAGGAAATATATCTCTTAAATGGCAAAGGTCTCACCGAACTATTTGTGGGAGTGTGTTTTGATACAGTACAAAGTATTATCTCACAAATTTTTATGTGTTCTGTATTCCGTCTTTCATTTCAAATAATTGGTTATTCACAAAATAGTTGATAAGCAAATAGATGAATCACAGACAGAGATGTCTGTAAGTTAATTTTTAAAATATCATCAACAAAACTGACCGCTTTTGGTGCATCTTTACCATGAAGCAATTTGTGCAAAATGACGAATAAACAGCAAACTGGAGGGAAAGTGCAGGAAAGATCTCCCATTTGTGAAAGTATAGAGCTATACCTTCATTTTGTCAGACGAACTGATTTATTGCTAAGTAACATCAATTGTTGCAAAGAAGCCTGCCAGGTCTAACGATCACTCACTCAATCACACTCATTGAGAACTCACCAAGTTCCTGCGAGAATGCGGTCATTACTTTACTTGAATTAGGCCTCATGGTTCAGAGCACAATTAATAAACTTAATGGCCCTGAAAGTCCTCTGTTTGGGGGATGTGTAAGTTAGCAATTATGGGGAGGATCTTTAGGTCCCGTCAGGGTGGGAACAGAGGCCAGCGGGTTGCTAAAAATAATGCTGCCAGCCAGCGAGCCAGTTTCCTGTCGCTGGTTCGACTGTCGTTGTATTTTATCTGGACAGGCAAGGTCAGCCCCAGAAACACACCAAATTTTGCAATGAGGCCAATTGAAGAAGTTAAGGAGCTCATCGAGAGCTCAAAAAGGGCCAGTTTTGGACGTTTGGTGAGCTGCAAGGTTTGCATGCTGGGTAATGGGCAAATCAGGTGCATGGAGGCAGCAACATTGCGAGGAGCCAGTCATGGCCGCAATGTCAGTGGGCCCATAAAAGGGAGCACAACTGAGAGATGCATCAGCTATTAGCACACAGGTGACATTGGGTGTGCACAGAGTGCAGGGAGAGTGGTTTGTACATGCTCAGGCATGCAGGGGAGCCATCACCCTTCTGGCATTGTAAGGGCATAAGAACAAGTAAGTAAGGCTTTCAAATGTAATAGGGAATCCAGCTGAGCACCAAGAAGGCAGTGGCTGGCAATGGGAGCACAATTCTCAGATTTTGGGTCTAGTGCTGATGAGGAGCAACATCCTTAGCAGCAGAGATAGAGCCCCAGGCATGAGGAGGACAGTGGAGAGAGATGAGGGACAGGAAGACAGTGAAGACCATACACTCTGCATAGGATCAATTGGTAGAGACAGTGCTACCTGGATATTTCAGAGAATCAGTGCCACAGGAGACTGTGCCTATTCAGGCAGAAGGTCCCTGAAAATTTGTGTCCTGCCTGTAGCCGCCAAAATCTCTGTGATCTTGAACATCTTTGCCTCTGGTTCCTTCTAGGGTTCAGCTGTGGACCTTGGCAGCACCTTGCAGGTCATTGATTCCCTTTTTGTGAGAGCTGCACAGTATGTTCAATTTTAGGCAGGTGGGGCCTTGCAGGCACAGAGGGCAGTGGTTTCGCCTCTATCGCTGGATTCTCCCGGGAGCAGGGTATCATCAGTTGCACCCATGTGGCCATCAAGACACTGAGTGACTGGCCAGTGAAATCCATCAACAGGAAAGGCTTCCCCTCCCTTAAAACTCATCAGACCTGTGACGACAGTGAGAGCTTCCTGCATGTGCGCACTCACTTTCCTAGCAGCAGCCATGAATCCTTCATCTTCCGGCAATCCAGACTGCCAGAGTTCTTCACACCACCACCCCTACCATCCCCCAATCTCTGCAGATGGTTCGAGGGCATTCGGGTTAATCGTTGACGGGATGGCGACCCAATCCCTTTATGTGAATCTAAGATGGAGCCAAAGAGGTGCTACAAGCAAAACCATCTGCTCACAAGGACCATCACTGAGCAGGCCATTGGGCTTCTGAAGATGTGGTTCCAGTGCCTGCACTGGTTGGTTGAGCCACTGACTGATCAATGCTACAGAGTGCAGTATGTTTTCTGTGATGTCAGTGCGCAGCTCCTGCGTCCATTCTGAATGTTGCTGCATATGGTTCTCCATGAGGTTGGCCAGTCTCTCAATGGAAGGGTTCATGGTCTCAGAGCCCTGAGCCATGGTGGTGCACAAGCTCATCTGTTCTCAGCCCATGGCCCCACACTGTCTCAGGGAACTATATGCGTGAGCACATCTATTGTTGCTGGTCCAAGCAGAGTCGCCTAATTTGTGACTCCTGAAGACCTGTATCAGTGCCCAGCTGAGCACGACTGTGTCTTTCTACTTTCCTTTGATATCTTTCCAGTTCTCCTCCAGGAATGCCTGTTTGGCCTTCTCTGACGTGCTCCTGGGAGGGTGCCGCCCTCACAGTTTCCAAGGTTCCCTCCTCCATGGCAGTGACGTTGTGCAGATGGGGCAGTCGTCCTCCTGTCAGTGCCCAATGTTGCGTATTATCAGCTCTGTTCTCCTGCAAGGACAAACAAGAGAGAGAAATAAAGCACTGCTGATTTCTATAGCCTATGTTAATGGCTCAGTGATATAGGAAACTGTACGCATCAGCATTGATTAGTCCTCAACAGCAGAAAGAGGACCTCCCTCCTTTCCCTCACTGCCTTGAGGAGGACCTCAAGGTTGCCATCAGCAAAGTGAGGGCAGCCCTGCTCCAGTTCTAGCCCTCTGCCTTTCCTCTCTGATCACTGCTGCATCCATCCCTTCAGTGAAATGCAGCCAATGTAATGGCAGCTGTGGTGAGTTTTAATGAGGCCTGTACTTGCTCAGTCTCGCCCCCATTCCCGCCCCATGCCCACTAATTGGCCACGCAGCCAATTAGCCTGGGGGAAAATTGGAGGGGTGTGACTGCTTCCCTCTGGGGCATCAGTGGGATGCAGCATCATTCCCAGCATCCATTTCCTGACTTCAGAAGGAAAACCAGGCTCCATGTCTTTGTAGGATTAGGAATTTCTAGTTGGAATTTCAGCTCTGAAGAAGGGTCATACGAACTGGAAACGTTAACTCTTGTTTCTCTCTCCACAGATGCTGTCAGACCTGCTGAGTTTTTCCAGCATTTTCCGTTTTTATTTCAGATTTCCGGCATCGCAGTATTTTGTTTTTTATTTCTAGCTGGGCTGTTTTATGCAAGGCTTATGCTGCAGATACACCCCAGCATAATTTCCATTCACTTTCTCAGTTTGGTGAAGAAGTGCCCAATCTCCCAGTGACAGCTGCATGCAAATGATGGAGTGGGGATAGGATGACATCATTTCCCCTGTACTTCCACCTTCCTATCTGCCTAAGGTGCAGCACTATTTAAAAAGCACAGTTTACCAGGGCCATTTCATATAGACACCTCGTTAAAGGGACACTGCTCAAGTGAGATTGATTGTGGACAGCTCTGGCCATATCCTGAGATTCACTGTGAAAAATCAGACTGAAGATATAAGATTCTGGGAAAAAGTTTCACTGCTATATGTAGGAAGCTTTCCTCTAGATTCCACATTATCCCTGAAGAGCATTCAATTCCAATAGAGTTACTGAGCTAGAATGTGAGGGATTGCATTGGGAATGTCGCTTTACTGTAAAAATGAACATCACTATCTATGCTGCAGAAAGAGGGGCAGCAGCAGAGAAACCAGGCAAATCAGACAGCACCAGGCGGGAGAGGTCATCCCAGTACTGCCCATCCAGCAAGACGTGTAGGCCCAAACACATTAGCCTAAACCATACCAGTAAACTGGACTCTAAGGCTGCACTTAAGTCAATGAAACCCTGTGCGTTGCTGCAGCTAGATCTGCAACTAAGGTCTACAGTCCAGAACCTCTGAATGTGGCAGGGCAAGCATCCACAACCCTCAATTTTATACCACAGACTCATTCCAGGAAGTTACAAGGGACTTTTGTCACATCAGCCAATTTGCTGAGCACTCCTCCAGAAGGTAAATCATCAATGCCCTTTTTGCCAGGGAAGTTTAATCAATGGAATTTGAAAGTCTTTCCAAACAGATAACTGAGAGGACCATCAAATGTTTCAGAGTTGCAGGATTCTCCTGCAAGGCTCTGAGGTTTACTGATTTCACCCACGTGGGATATTGTCCCCCAAATGTAAACCCTTATATTTCAACAAACCACAAAAGCTTCCATTCCTTAAATGTGTGGCTCATTTGTGATGACAGGCAAAGCTTCTGCTGCGTGAATTCGCAGCATGTTGGGAGCTGTCATAACTCATCAGTACAGTGTCTCAGCTCTAAGTCAACAACAGGAGCTAGCAGCAAGATGGTTGCTGGGTGGCAATAATATACGGTACTCCCACATCGCACATAAAAAAATAAAGATAACAGGCCATTGGAATGCTGAAAGGAAGATTCCAGTATCTGGAAAGGTCAGTGAAACCTTCTTGATATGTTCCCAACATTGCCTTATGAAGTGTGTTAGTGTGTTGTGTGCTTTGCAACTCTACAATCATGAAAGGACAGCTGGTGGATATCCCAGACAATGCCAGAGAGCCTTATGATGATGCTGATAATGCTATAAATGAGGCCCATGAAGAATAGGGACACTGGCAACTGAGAGACAGAGTCACTTTTCGCCTCCTAGGAATTTGGTGATTATCACTCCCAGCCTGTCATAATTACACTGTCACATGGGGACCCAGGAACTCCCAGGTCAATACATTTATTTATTGGAAATGCAGCCTAAAAATCTTTCATGTTGTTTTAGAGAGCTGTTTCACCTGCATTACAGTCAAGTTGAGTTCCTTGGGTCAATTTTGACTCTTGGGTGGTCATCCGGCTGAGTGCACCCATAACCCTGGCAAAGAGATGGCCTTATTTACATCAGGCTGGCAAGCTGTGGGCATCAGCGGGGTGTTCCAATGCAGCTTTCAGATTAAGGCTGGTCAGTGTTGGGTCACCCATTACCAGCAAGGGAATACGGAGGGGTCACGATTGGATAGAGTCGTACTAGGGTAGCAGCGGCCATGTGATTTTTATTAGGCCTGGTGGAGCACTCCTACTCCTCAGGGGCTGCACAGAAATAATTTCAAGTATACTTTGCTGTGCGCACTTGGCCCTATCACCTATAGATCTGATCAGCACTATTCTAACCAATTCCAACCTAAAATGGCAGTCAGGGTCCTTGGACTCCTATTTCTATATTGAAAAGAACCTACTACTTGGAAGAAACCAGCACTTTTGGTACCAAGTGTGAGGCCTCTTTCAGAATGTCAGCAGCCACCCTGTAAAAGCTACCAGCCCCATTTTGAGGCTGTTAATGTCAGGTGTAGCAAGTTAAAATTGAACCCATTATTTGTCATTATGTTTAACACATTTACGAAATACAATTATTGTATTAAATTTTTCACCTTTTCCAATGTTTGTCTGGCTCAATGACATTTTTAGGTTGCATAGGATGTCATGTTGCGAAATATTCAATATCGTCATGCATCATACGGAATATTGTTGGATTCCAGTGGATAGTGTTTTCCTTGGGATGGATATTACACCAATTACAATGAACTAAGAATGTTTAGGGGCTTCCATTTTAATGGGTTGGGATTAGTTAAAAGTGAGCATTTGTTAAATATAAATATGACAAATCAGCATTTTTATTTAAAATAAACAATTAATATAACAATTGGTTAGGCTGCACCTGGAGTACTGTGTGCAGTTTTGGTCCCCTTACCTTAGGAAGGATATTATGGCCACAGAGGGAGTGCACTAAGGCTCTCCAGACTTGTTCCCGGGATGCAGGTCTATCCTATGAACAGAGATTGGGGAAACTGGCCCTTATTCTCTAGAGTTTCGAAGAATAAGAGGTAATCTCATTGAAACCTACAAAATACTTAAGGGGATAGACAGGGTAGATGCAGGTAAGATGTTTCCCCTGGTTGGGGAGTCTAGAACCAGGGGATACAATTTCAAAATAAGGGGAAGCCGCTTAGGACCAAGATGAGGAGAATTTCTTTTATTCAGAGGTTGTGAATCTTTGGAATTCTCTACTCCAGAGGGCCATGGAAGCTCACTCATTGAGTATTACAGGAAGGACGTAATAGCTCTGGAGAGAGTGCAGAGGAGGTTTACAAGAATGTTGCCAGGGTTAGAAAGGTGTAGCTACAAGGAGAGATTGGATAGGTTGGGGTTATTTTCCTTTGAACAAAGAAGGCTGAGAGGTGACTTGATTGAGGTGTACAAAATTATGAGGAGAATAGTTAGAGTGGACAGGATAAAATTGTTTCCCTTGGCGGAGAATTCTAGAACTAGGGGACATAGATTCAAGATAAGTGGCAGAAGGTGTAGGGGGGACATGAGGAAGAACTTTTAAACGCAGAGGGAAGTGGGTGTCTGGAATTCGTTGCCCAAGTTGGTGGTAGAGGCAGAAACTCTAAACTCTTTTAAAAAGTACCTGGATCTGCACCTTAAGTGCTGTAAGCTGCAGGGCTATGGGCCGGGTGCAGGAAGGTGGGATTAGAAAGGGCACCTGGGTGTCCTCGGGCTGGCATGGACAAGATGGGCTAAGTGGCCTCCTTCTGTGCTATAACTTTTCCATGGTTCCATGGTTCTATGTTTAAAGCATAGATTGACAGATTTCTAAATACCAATGAAATAAAAGGATGTTGGGATAGGTGTGGGAAAAAGGCATTGAAATGGATGATCAGCCATGATCGTACTGAATGGCAAAGCAGGCTCGACAGGCTGAATGGCCTCCTCCTGCTCCTATGTTCCTAATAGAAATTTGACAAATTCATGGCACAACATTTGTATGGCAGTAGAATGGTCTGTATTTAGAATGTGATGTTATTACATTTCAAAAGCAGAAGCAGTCGCATGGAGTTTGCTATAGAATTAAGACAATTCATCTGTTCTCCAGAATTATGATGAACGGACTTATACATTCATGCTGTGTCCATGTTAGAGTTCCGCCATGAATCAAATACAGTGTGATAAATAGTTCTAAGGCATTATTTAGATGTCTATTGCTCCCTTTAAAAAAACACAAGTGAAGATATCTAATAGTCCCTGGAGACCATTTAGTTTTACTTACTGGCTCATTAACTCTTAAAGCACTAACTACAACATACATTATTTTTTGTTGTTGTACCAATTGGTTCATGCTTGCAAAAAATCTTCATTTATCCCATTCCCAGCCATGAGTTGTTCATCTTTCACTGTTAGCCAAAGTGTTCCTGAAAGCTGGTATGTATTTGAGCTAGATTAAGGAAGAGAAGTGCAATGGCATTCTAAGTAAAACTAATTAATTGTCTGAATGTCTTGTTTGCAAGCTCTTCTCAGGTTTTAATATCACTTATGCACTGGTGTACCAGGAAGGAACCACCATAATTTACCTTTTCTTAATAGGTTACTGATGTATTTATAATGAATGCCGCTAGCAACTATATGCCATGAAGCAGATCATATGTAAAACTATCCAAGAAATTAAGATGCAAAATTGAGATTACTTAAAAGTGAGAATTGTAGCAACCAGATGAGACCTCAAATGAGATGATCATTTACTTATGCATTCTTTGAGGAAGTTACTCATTGTTGTCACACACTTTTCTAACACTAATCGTTGTGACACAAATAAATTGTGTCTGTGTGTTAATTTAAAGCAATTATGCTTCTGCTCCTATTTCCTTCCTAAAAATATTATTATTGACCTTGAAATAAAAAATGGAACTTCATATATCATTATAGAAATTGTGCACTCTAAAACATTTTGTTTGGACATTGTT
This sequence comes from Cetorhinus maximus, assembly GCF_964194155.1. Taxonomy (NCBI): domain Eukaryota; kingdom Metazoa; phylum Chordata; class Chondrichthyes; order Lamniformes; family Cetorhinidae; genus Cetorhinus; species Cetorhinus maximus. Next base: position 41,264,719 of record NC_135896.1, on the reverse strand, counting down.
GTCATTACTTGCCCTGGGGGCTCATTATAATCTCTCACTTTTGCTAGTCTGATAATGGATATCAACAAGCTAATAATGACTCTAATAATTTTGAAAATTATACTAATTTGATACATTTATGAACCTTTTGAAAGAAATACCATTTTCACTTGTCAACACATCATGGGATCCTTTTAGAATATCAATCCACAGGGAATTGAAGGGAACAAAATCCAGAGCAGCTGTATACAAAATCATTTTGTTCCTTGAGTGTTAATGAACAAAATGATATCCACTGCAAAGTCTTTCATTAAAACATGTGCTTGAAAGAGCCGTGGGTGTACAGCAATATTTCTGCCACAATTCTTTAAGGTTAATTATATTTACACTTACGTCTCACCACCTCCATCTTTAGTGATGGTTAATTGGCAGAGGAGCTGATGTGACTGGACTGATTATATTCCACTGGCTCTTATGACTACTGACAATCATAAAGAACAATTTCAGCATTTTATGTTTCCTATGGTCCCCAGGAAATGAAGAAATACCCTAAGAGGCAAAACAAAACTAGTTTTGGTGTCTGTGAGCATGCACAATGTAAAAGGTTACAGTAGAATTCATTTTGTGAAAACATCTGTTATCTCACAAAGCACATTCTTAATACTGTAGGAAGTGCCTCTTGAAGAGATATGTCTTCTCCAGACCTTTTGTTTGTCCCCAGGTATCAGTAAACAGATTCTAAATGAGCTCCCTTATCCATACAAATCAATAAATCAACCTAAGTAAATCTGTTGAGAATCATTGAAGTGCTATCTAAATTCAGTTTTTTTTAATTTTTCTTCCCTACATTGCAACAGTGACTACACTTGAAAAGTAATTCATTGGCTATAAAGCGCTTTGTGGCATCCTGAGGTCGTGAAAGGCTCCATAGCAAGTTCTTTTTTTTGACACTGCAACTGGGTACAGAATAGAAAGGAACATTAAAATCATGTTTCAACTCGGGCCTCTTTGCCTTATATTTGCATCCATATTGAAAAAAATAAGAAGGAGAGGTCATTCTCAATAGCAACTACACTAAGGACTGTTACCTTTCAATTTTGAATATAGTGGTTTTGGACCAAATGAAGGCATGGACAAAATTTAACTGGGATTATAAGATTTGCCATAGCTTACAAGATAGCTAAGAAACCTTAAATCAGCAGGTGATGAATTATACACTTGAATTTCCACATTCAAGGCACAAAGTTTAAAAACATAATGCTTGCAAAGTCATCTCAGAAACGTTTTCTTCAGGTGGAATCTTTAACTCACAGTCTCTTTGGTCATGCTTGTGTGGACCACTGGATTTTTTTTTATAAATTGATAACTTCAGGCGACAACTCCATACATTCTCCACATACATAATACATTAAGACTTCAACTGGAGCTGCATTATCATCTTTCTTCTTTTATCTTGCTGCAACTTGTCATAACTTGTGGTCAAAGAATTTCTCAGTCATTTTCTCTGATCTTGATTCCTTTGCTTGTGCACCAAAAGATGATGATTCAATACCATGGATTCTGCAACCTCTGAGGGATTACATCTCAGTGGTTCTTAAAGCTTTCCGAATTAACTTGACATTCATATAATGACTCTGATACATCTTCTTTAACTTGTAGTCATGAAACTATTGACTGAAAAGGTTCAACACACTTTTTCTTTCTCAACAGCCTCTTTTAAGGCCGAGTGTTAAAGCCCATCATATAATGGTCCTTGCACGTTTAGAGTCTTAAATATTTTTTTGGTAAGTTGCTGCAAATGTGTGAGCTAATAACAGAATGGTGAGGGAAACAGGGCTTCTGAGGCCTCAGTTAACAAGGCAAGCAACTGTATATCTCCTTACCCAATCAGACTGAAGAATTGTGAAGTAAGCAGTGCAAGGACTGAGAAGGAAGGTGAATTCAAGTAGGTGAACTCAATATTGAAACAGGTACAAAAAGGGAAAGAAAGGTTAGATTAAGAGAGAGAGGAGAAAGGAGACAGAAAGGAAAGGAAAAAAGAAAAATGTTTTGAATTTTGCATTTTTAAAATTTCCAGCAAACATTAAAATCTGAAGGAATGAGACTCCGCACTTGCAATAGTTACTTTTCAGTGTCAGAGAGTTTGGCTGTCAGTAATTAATGCTTATCACATTGTTGAAAAGGTACTTAGACCGAAATGGACAAGGCTCAACTTTCTGTGGTGAGTTTAATTCATATCTACCAGGCAAATACAGCAATTTCATGTCATTCAATGCAGTTCAATGATGAGATGCTGGTTTCATGCAGCTAACATTGGAATCCTCCAACTCAGACATTAAACGATGGATATTTATATTTAACCATGCAACTGCCCCTTATCTCAAGTTGCAGTGCCACTTGCATGTAAATATCACTGAGCATCATTAGCCTGAACAACATTTTGTGAGCAAAATTTGATCCAATGTTAAAATCCATGAAACCAAATGGCTTTATTGGCCTCCAAATCCTGGACATGAATAATATTAATGTGACAACCATAAATGAGCATTAATGTCAGCCCTTAGCCCTTTCTCCAACAGGCTTCTCAGCTTTTCTTGCACATCTGTCAATACTTCTTTAAAAACTACTAGTGTTTGCTTCTGGTATAATTGTACCTCAGAGGACAGACTCAATTTCAACATGAATGTATTTGTGGTTCAGTGAATTTCCTGGTGCTAGTCAGGGGGAGAACATTCACTATATTTTAGTTTGAAGGGATAGGACATTTTAACTCTGACAGATTCTGTGGGTAGAATTTTGCCCATTGGGTCAAGACCCCTAGGTGGGGTCAAATGAGGGTCACAACCCCATGGTGGGCTGAATTTTATGTCCCACAGGCGGGCGTGCGCCCAACCCAATTGGGTGTAAAATTGCGCGAGAAGATGGCAGGCGAGCGTCCCGACATCATTGCACACTCGTGATATTTCACTCGGCAGGCGCGCACGAAAGCCGGAAGCGCGCCCGCCGACAATTGAGGGGGCAAATAAGCCCATTAACTGCATAATTGTCTCCGATTTTTGTGGCCCGTCCAACCTTACGGTGAATCGGCCAGGCGGCCTTTACATTTTTCATCAAACCTCATCCAAAGGCGGGATGAAATTTCCGTTATGAAATAAAATAAAAGTAAGTATCTGCGGGCAGCATTTTTATCAGCTATATTTTCAGGTGATTGATTGTGATGCATGGACATTTTTTTTTGCAGCTTTTTAAACTTTTATTTTAGCTTTTTCAGGTCTGCAGCTCCCTGAGGCAGCTGTCTGCCTTCGGGGAGCTCTTCCGCAGCGCCCACCCACGCCAGCGGAAATGTCATCGCCCGCCCTCGTCCTGCCCCCTACCCCGGCGGCGCCAAGCTTTTCAGCGCCCGTTTCACGCTGGCTGGTCGTTAATTGGCCAGCCAGCATGAAATCGCGGTCGGGGGCCAATCGCGGGCGGGGGCTCATTTCCCGACCATTCCCGGGCCCACCAATCACCCGCGCCCACCAAAGGTAAAATTAACGCCAGTGTGTGGAAAACAGGCATTCAGCAGCGATTTCCTGAACTGGGCAATCAGCCACCAGAGGGCGGGCTCGCTGTCCATTTAAAGCTGGCAAGTGGACTCTTGAAGCTGGAGAGCCAATAGAAGGCATTGAAGTAGCAGCAGCCTGCAGCCCAGATAAGAGAGAGAGAGAGAGCGCCTCCATTTTGAGGTGCCCTCTCTCAAACTTTTTAAACTCTGAAATTTAAAAACACCCTCAGCTACTTGGCCACCATTGTGGAAGGGAGCCCTCCACATAGTGGCCTGCAGTCACAGCTGAGGCCAGACAAGTAGGAAGAGCTTCAGGAGCTGTCTGAAGCACTGGCCCCCTGCCAGTCCTCACCTCCAGATAGCTGACCTAGTCCACTACACCTTAGAGAGCCTGCACGTTGACTGGAAATTTCCAGTTGGTCTCTGACAATAGGCTTTAATTTGCCTTTAATTAGCATTAATTGGTTATCCACTGCTTGTGGACAGGTAGCCCTCTCCGATCCCGCCCTCCGGGAGACTAACTCAGGATGGGATGGAACTGACAAGTCAACACATGGTGGAAATCGAATTTTCATGCTCGTCCACTTCTGCACTTGCTCCCCTCAATGCCTAAAAATCCTGCCTGTATATTCTCCTTAATAGGGTGCACATAAGTTAAAATAATCAATATCTAACAACCATCTTTGCTTTCCCAGTTTAAAAGTTGCTCTCATGAATGTTTTCATATATATTTAACTGAGAATTCAACTGATTGAATTAAGGCAGATTAAGACAATTGGGTCAAAGGGCGTTTGATAAAATATCACATATTACGCTTGTTAGCAAAACTGAGCCCATGAGAAAATAATGCGCAGTAGCAGCGTGGGTACAAAATTGGCCAAGGGATATAATTGTGGTGAATGGTTGTTCTTCAGACTGGAGGGAGGTACATAGTGGAGTTCCCCAAGGTTCAGTACTACGGCCACTTATAATTTTGGATATACGTGAATGAGTTGGACTTGGGGGTACAGGGACAAATTTGAAACTTGCAGATGAACGGAAATGTAGTAAACACTGAGGAAGGTAGTAATGGGCCTCAAGAGGACATAGACATAGGCTGGTGGAATGGGTGGACACCTGGTAGTTGAAATTCAAAGCAGAGCAGTGTGAGATGATGCATTTTGGTAGAAAGAACGAGAGGAGATAGTACAAGCTAAATATTACCATTTTAAAAGGAGGTGCAAGAGGAGAGAGAGAATGGATGCTTCTGCAAAAAGACTTTGAAGATGGTAGGCAGGTTAAACATATGGGATTTCAAGCTTTATAAGTAGAGGCATCAAGTACAAAAGCCAGGAAGTTATGTTGAAACTATATAAAACACTAGTCCAGCCCCAGCTGAAGTATTGGGCAAGATTTTATTCATTTAAGACCCATCCACTTATGTGGCCCATTGTTCCCAATTCTGGGTGTGACACTTTAAGAAGGATATGAAGGCTTTGAAGGGGGTGCAAAGGATCAGGGATTACAGTTACAGGAAAGATTGGAGAAGCTGAGGCTGTTCTCCCTAGAGTAGGGAAGGCTAAGAGGAGATTTGGTGGAGCTTTTCAAAATCATGGCTGTGATTTTGTGAGCTTAGCCAAAGCATGGCTGCTGAAGCCAGCAGCGGGTGGCACTGATGCTCCCAACCCAATCCTCGATTGCATTGCCACCTCATGCCGGCCAGTCAATTACCTGCCGACAGGCCGGTGGTAGGGGGGCAACCATTCCAGGATGGTGCCAGGCATTGTGGCTAAGGTGATGTCGATGGATGTGGTGGTGCCAACACCGGAACACAGCACCTGAATCTCATCTTCAGCAGACCTATGGTCTGCTCAATGGAAGTCCAGTCTCTACATGACTGGTGTTTTATTTCTCCTCTGCTTCCGTCCTAGGTTACTCACTGGAGTCAGCAGCCATCTCTTTAATAGGCAATCCTTGTCATCAAGAATCCAACCGTGAATGCGCACTGGGGAATTGAATAGCTTGGGGAAGCTGCGAGTGCCTGTGTGTGCATTGGCCGTGGCGGCTCCCTGGGTATGGTGCAACACCTGCAGGATCCATTGACAGTGTTTGTAGACTAGTTTGACGTGGATGGAATGAAATCCCTTCCTGTTGATGAAGGCTGCTGGCTGGCCAATGGGAGACTTGATGGCCACCTGTGTACAGTGTATCATACCTTACACCTGGGGGAACCTAGTGATGGCCCCAAACCTTTTTGGTGTGTCAGAGGGACTGTCTGGATCAGTGTGATAATGGATGTATTGGCTGGCCCTCCTGTAGAGGGCATCAGTCACCACCTTAATGTAATAATGTGCCGTTGATTAGGAGATGCCACACTTATCTCCAGTGGGCCCGTGGAATAGACGAGAGGTGTAGAAATTAAGGACCACGGTGATCTTCATCAAGCGGCCACCAACCCAATGGGGCTATGCTCACCTGCCGCATGGCACAAAGATCTGTGATGGCCCCTTGGAAGAGCTGCCATCTTTGGCGACACTGCTGTTCTGACGTCTGGAGGTTACTCATCTTCTGTCTGTATATACTTGCTACAGGGTACATTCTTCACTGTGCTGGAGCCCGCTTACAGTGTCCCTCTGCAACTTTCTCCTGCTTCCCCACCCTGAGGCTACCCCTGCAGGTGACCATGAGGTTGCTGCTGTCTAGATCCCTGTGGTTACAGCTCCCTCCCTCTCAGGTTCTCCTCTTCGCTGGAGAACCCACCTCCTGAGTGGACAATGCCCATGGCAGGTGGACACTGCTGGTCTCAAGGATCACTCTCCCACACATTTTCTCCAGCCACTCCATCCCAGGCCCTCTTTGTCCCCTTTCAATCCACAAGCAGCCAGTTGGCACTACAGTGGCATGACCCCAAAGCCCTGGCACCTAAACTTACCCTTCTCACAACAACATAGTATGTCCACGCTGTTCTAGCCTTCCTGTGATGGCACACTGCTTCACCTGACAGCTGCTGAATTCAGCACTGACTTGACCTGCTATCCATCTGCTGGCCTGATATACCTGCCAGGGCACTGACGCCCTGTGGCCCCCACGCACTTTTTGGGCCTGTAAAATGCCAGTTAAGATTTGTAATAATCTTGAAAAGGGAACTGGATAAATACTTGAAGAAAACAATTGCAGGAATATGGGAAAGAGCGAAGGAGTTGGACTAACTCTAGTGATCTTTGAGAGAGCTGGCTGAGACTTCATGGCCTCCTTCTGAGCTATACTTTCTATAACTCTATGTGGGCACAGTTAATTTTCCACCATTCATTCCTGTCTTGCACAGAAAGATATGATGGGGTAGATTTTTTATTCAATAAAGAGGAAGGCTGTCTGGGGAGGACTGCACATCTTTAATGTTCCTCTCTCCACTACATTCTGCACTCTGTACTATTTATGCCTGGGGTACAACCAAAAATCTACCGTGTTAAGTTGCCTCTTTGAAGGAAACAGTGTTGGAGTGGGTTTGAGCTGGGTTCTGATTTTTCTCTTAATGCAATTCTTTTTCTATCAGTGAGGTATATTTGAAATCTTTAAGCTTCAATCTCAAGCAGACCTGTCATATCCTCATTAATCAAACCCTCTCCACTATCTCTGTTTTATTCATTTATACCTGGAGTCGTTTCAAAGAAGGTGTTTACAATAAATTATCTGGATTTTTAAATGAGCTGCTCAGCTCTTGGACCGACAGAAACATATGAAAATAAATCATGGAAAGACAATTTGGCCCAATAGGCCCACTCCATCCAGATAAGGTGCAAACACATACAATCTCCTGAAAGCGGCAATAAGCAGAGAAAAAAACAAGCTGTGAACCCATTTCAAGAAAAACTCTACTAAATATTCTGACTTTCTACAGCAATCAAGTAAGGCTCCATGGGGACTCAATGGGCAGAATTTTACACTCCCCTGCCGTCGGGTTTGTAGGTGGAGGGGTGAGTGTAAAGTTCCTCGGATGGTCTTCCCGCCCGTCCTGGCCTTTCTCCACCTGCCCCCCACAAGGTCAAGTCGCCACAGATCAGCCTTCCTGCAACTCCATCGACACCCAATCCCGCTCTGTCCACCCTCCCAGGCCTCACCTACCCTCCCCACCCTAAGACCCCAAACCTTAACCTGGCCCTGGATTCCCAGGACTTAGGTTCTGGGAACTGCTTGCAGTCCTAGTCCTGTCCGCTGCATCCTCTGGCGCTGTAGGGACGAGGGCGCTGCTCTCTACCAGATTGGGCAGCAGCTCTCTAAGGCGGGACTTTCTCCGGAATGAGGGGCGGATGTCCCATCTACAGCCAATTAATGCTTGCTGGAGCGTTAAAGGGTAGTGGGGCAGGCAGCAAAACTCCGCCATCCTAAAAATTCTGGCTAATAGCTTGTAACTTCAAATAATTCAAGTTAATTAGCAACTACAACTGGAAATGTTTTCTTCAGAAACTTGTCGGGTTTCTTCTTAAACAACTGTCAGAGCTGCATACAGGAGTAATGTCAAAGCAATGCACAAGCATTCAAAACATACTTCTGCTTTTTAAACATGGGTTCTCTCTGTATCCTTTACAATCCTTCATCCTTTAAGGACATCCACTAAACGTGCCGAAAATTAAGAGACCCACTTTCATCCCCTATGGATGTAACTATGAATTGGTTACAATACTCCAAGGGTTTGGTGATGATCCTTCAATTGAATTTCTATCCCATCTGATTGGAAGAATCTGGATTTCAGCATTTCCCTTCACAACTGGGAAACTAGAAATTTAGGGACCTGTGGGCACTGATCCATAATTTAGCAGCACCCATGCTCCATCCTAATACATCACCCTACCCCTCTCCTTGTGTGGAATTTTCCATTCTGGGGACTAAGCGGGCGGATGGGAAACTCAGCTGGATGGTGGAGTTGGTTATTACACCAGATTGACCACTTTTCAGCTCATTACTTATGTGTCAGCAAGGAGCTCATCGAACCCCGTGGGGGGGTGGGGTGCAGGCAGCAATTTGTCCACCCCGCCGTTACCTCATGGGGTCGAAGGTCAGGCGACATATTTAAACGGCACCCACACATTCACTCTTTGCAGCCCAGACCTTATGTGGTGAGTGAAGCAATGGCCCCAGGAAGGATCAAGTCCCCTGACCCCAAGTTTAGTGACAGCTCCCTGGAGAGACTCCTCCAGGCAGTCCAGAACTAACAGGAGGTCCTCTACTCCCATGATGGAAGCCGCCAGTGCACCAAACTTACCATGCCTGCCTGGGAAGAAGTCAGTGTGTGGATATCTCAGAAGAGGACTGCACTGCAGTGCAGGAAGAGGATGAAAAGTCAACCTTCTCCTCACTCCAAATTCATACTTTCATAAGGCCATCAGGCATTCGAAGGGTTACAGTCCACAGGGATGTCACACAGTACCCAGTAAAAGCCCATGGGATTCAGGGTAATGTGGCAAACTGGATAAAAGGTTGGCTTTGTAACAGGAAACAAAGGGTAATGGTCAATGGATGCCCTTGCAAATGGAAAGTTGTCTCAAGTGGTGTTCCACAGGGCTCGGTATTGGAACCCTTGCTGTTTGTGTTATATATTAACGATTTGGATGTGAACGTAGAGGGCACGATTGAGAAATTTGCAGATGATACAAAGATTGGCTGAGCAGTGGATAGTGTGGAGGATAGCCATAATCTCCAAAATGATATAGATGAGTTGGTGGAGTGGGCGGTAAAGTGGCAGATGGATTTTAACATAGAGAAGTGTGAAGTCTTACATTTATGGAGGTCAAATAGTTACAGGGATTACAAAATAAATGGGAATATACTAAGAGGGGTAGATGAAGTGAGAGATCTTGGCATACAAGTACACAGGTCCCTGAAGGCAGCAGTTCAAGTAGACAAGGCTGTAAAGAAGGCATATGGAATGCTCTCCTTCATTGGCAGAGGTATAGAATATAAAAGTAAGGATATAATGTTGGAATTGTATAAAACACTGGTGAGGCCACAGCTGGAGTATTGTGTGCAGTTCTAGTCACCACATTACAGGAAGGATGTAATAGCTCTGGAGAGAGTGCAGAGGAGGTTTACAAGAATGTTGCCAGGGTTAGAAAAGTGTAGCTATGAGGAGAGATTGGATAGGTTGGGGTTATTTTCCTTAGAACAAAGAAGGCTGAGAGGTGACTTGATTGAAGTGTACAAAATTATGAGGGGAATAGATAGCGTGGACAGGTTAAAGTTGTTTCCTTTGGTGGAGAATTCTAGAACCAGGGGACATAGATTCAAGATAAGTGGCAGAAGGTGTAGGTGGGACATGAGGAAGAACTTTTTTACGCAGAGGGTAGTGGGTGTCTGGAATTCGCTGCCCAAGTTGGTGGTAGAGGCAGAAACTCTAAACTCGTTTAAAAAGTACCTGGATCTGCACCTTAAGTGCTGTAAGCTGCAGGGTTATGAGCCGGGTGCAGGAAGGTGGGATTAGAAAGGGTACCTGGGTGTCCTCGGGCTGGCATGGACAAGATGAGCCAAATGGCCTCCTTCTGTGCTGTAACTTTTCTATGGTTCTATGCTTCTACCAGCAGAAGACATTAGCAATGATTGTCTCACATACATTATAGCATCATCTCCTATAACATCATGCACAGGTCATGTCTTCAGCCCTTACTGGGACAGCACACACAACAGGCATGCATGCTTACAATCTGCTCTTTCAGTTGTCCTGCTGCTCATAGTCTATCCATCTGTCTTAATGGAGGGCAAGACCACCCGCAACAAGAGGGAGAGATCCCAGACTTGAGGGGGGGAATGTTGGAGTTAAGGCCATTCACTCCGTGCGAGGAGCAGGTGGCAGTGCCGGCGGGAGAGGACAGAGATAGTTCCTGTGCAATAGGCGAGGTCAGTATCCCCCATCGAGCCAGTGAGGGTCCATGAGTAACCATTGGCCACTCGCAGACAATGACTGTGAGTGACCTACATGTAGGTGACTGTCTAGCCAATCACTAGCTATCTCTCCTCTGTTACAGCCGCCAACAGGAAAAGGCAGGGGGACACCTCCAGCCAGCCCATCAGCCCCAGCCCCCAGAGCACCTCGGATGATGATCCTGATGAAGCGTCTGAGGAAGACCCCACACTGCTTCACCTGCACCCTCCACCAGCTCAAAGACACATGCCTCAGTGGGACCTAGTTCTACAGCAGGCTCAGGGTCAATATCTGGTAAGCAGAGCACTGTAACAGCTCCACGGAAGGCTGAGGCAGTGACAGCCAAGATCTCCAACACGCGGACGACTGGTGGAGGCTGAGGCCCCGCTGAGTCCGAGTCCATTGATTAGCCTCTAGAATCATCCCTCACAGAAACGTTAGAGCTACAGAGGAACTGTCGGAGCCCATCAGCAGATTAGAACGAAGGATGTTGTGGCTCTGACATGCAAGTGCATTGAGGTCACCATTGAAAGGGTGGCGGCCGCCTTGGAGACTCAGGTTCAGCAGTTTCTGCCGGATATGCGCTCAGACCTGCACACCATTGCTCTAGCCTTGAGTGGGATCCATCAGTGGCTAGATGAGACAGGGCACCTTCCTCTAGGTGTCCCCTCTCCTCAAGGAGTCAGGAGGGATCCTCGGGCACCCAAAGGGAGGAGTGTCAGTCGTACACCTGAGGCCATTCACACAGGTGACTCCAAGGTTGTCCAGCATCTCCCAACACCCTCTGCCCGTGACCCCATCCACTCCAGCACTTCAGGCCAAGGAGGGTGCACCCGCCCCAGAGCAGGAGACCCTTATCAGGCCAGGTGCCTCCTGGCCATCAAGGCCATCACAGACAACAGGACATAGCAATCAGCAGGCTACCTCCACCTCTGCAGCAAAAGTCGGAGCTGCATCTAGACATAGCGGTAGGGTTAGAAAATTCAAGTACTGAGAGCATCATGGTGGTAAAGGTGTTCAATCACTGCATATACTTGCAAATATATTGTGTTTCTCTTCATAAGTGTCTCCGGTACTGAATGGCTGTTCCACAGTCAGCCAAGAATAACAGCTGCCCCTCCCCCTCTTCGAGTGTTTCCCCTCGTGTCCCTCAGGTCTATGTTGTCTCCCTCAGTCACAGCTCAGTCATTCGCCTTTATGTCCACATAAACAAAATGGACAAAGCCAGTTCCTATATGAACATGGTGCTTGCACAATGCATATGTATATGATCCTATAATGCAAGGCTTAATGTGGCCTCATGAGCATAATTCTTGGAAATTTATTTATAATCCTAATGCAGCTGCACTGAAGTCTGTTCTCTGTGTATGTTGTAGGTATTTATCATGTTGTGCCTTGGAGTCTTTCCAACCAAGTACACTTCTCAATGGTCTTCATGTAATGGCCATCAGGCTTGGGTCACAGTTTAATTAATCCTGGGGGACCTTGGCCTTCCTTGCTTGCCTGCTGTGTTAACTCATTACCATTAACTCTTTACGGCTGAACTTCACTTCTTTATTAGTTACCATTCTCCACATGCATGATGCAGAGCAATGGAAGTAGTTTCCACTTGGTGACTCTTGAAACGTCTGCTAGATGGTAATGAGTATGTGATGGTATGGGTGTGTGCCTAACCTCCTGATGACGGCCTATTACATGTGAGGACGCTAGTTCACACCTGGACATCTGGCTAGTGTGGCTTTATGGAATCCCTGAGCTAGCTCTCATAAGGACAATCGACATGGATCCCTGAATGTGACAGTGCCATCAGGCTTCCTCATACATATCGCAATCTGGTAGAATGAAAATGTGGAGGACTTGTAATGGGATGAGAGCGAAGCTCCTGCACATTTCCTGAGTTGTCTTTCATGTTTATGATGGTACAAAGTTATCCTTAAATGCTGCATCCACATTGACTGGGCTACATCTCTCCCAGATGCCAAGGGAATGCTGGACCTGAACTTGGGAAGCTCCTGACGAATGCAGGGTCACGAGTGCTTGTCAATGATCACACAATGGTTCTGCTGAAGCTCTCTGTGTGCTTACCAAGGCAACCTAACTCACAGGCTTGCATCCATGCTGTAGAGTGACCAATCACAACGTCCTGACGAGCAATGTCATCCTGTAGTCTCAGTATTAGAACGAGGCCCGACCATTAATCATATATGAGAGATGGCATTTGGAGAGTTGGCCCTGTCTGGGTTGATATCCATCCTCAGTCAAGTGATAACCAGTGGCTGATGATTTCCCTCCTTGAGGCAACTTCCAACCCTCCAGGCATGCTACCACAAATGCATTGATGTTTGTATTGGTGTTCCTGCCTCTCAAAGACTGCCATGGCCAGTGAAATGTTGACGCAATGCTTTGAAAGGAAAGCAGCAGGTCTACTTACTTCAGATTGTGCACAGGTGGAGTGCTATTCCAGAACAGAACTGCCACATGCTCCATAGGCTGCCTTGTTTTCCAAGGATGAAGCCATCATAATGCATGTTTGATTCAATCTCAGATTGATGTCCTTCATTGAGATGTTGAGGATTGCAAAGAAGGTCTTAACGTCTACTCTGCATCAAAGGCACAAGTGAAATGTGCTAGTATAAACTTGTATTAACCTTAATCGCCCTGCAACCTTGCCGCTATAAGGGTCTCATGGGCACGTCTGCCGTGTCTTGCCCGTGCAATGGCCTCTTCCTGTGGGGTGTCATCATCCTCGCCCTCCTCAGCATCATCCCTTTCTGCATCCTCCTCATCCAAGGAGACTTGCAGCTCTTCCATCTCTCCATGTGGCAACTCGTCCCCTCTTTGCAGCACCAGGTTGTGTAGGGCACAGCAGGCCATGATGGTGCAGGACATTCTCTGGAGACAGTACTGGAGAGGCCACCGGACCGGTCCAAACATCTGAGCCACATCATCAACATCATCAATGGTCTGATTGATTAAGCACCATGTTGCAGAATGAGTTGCATTTTACTTCTCCTCTGAAGCCTCTGTGGTCACCGAACAGGTGTCATTAGCCACATCTTCTGGGGGTATCCTTTATCGCCAGTGAGCCAACCGTGAATGCGCTGAGGGCCCTCGAAGATCTGTGGCACCTGCAAGTGGCTCAAGAAATAGGAGTCATGTGATCTCCCAGAGTATCTCGCACAAACCTGCATTATCTGCTTACAGCGATCACAGATCAGCTGCACGTTGAGAGAGTGGAAGTCTTTCCTATTGATAAATCTTAGTGGCTGGTGCCAGGGAGCTCTTAAGGCCACATGTATGTAGTCGATGGTACCCTGTACTTATGGGAAACCGAAGATTGCTGCAAAACCAACTGCCCAGGCAGCCTGGCTGGCTTCATCCGTAGAGAACTGGATGTAATTGTGTGCCTTATTGAAAAGGACATCCTGATTACTAAAATCTATCACTATCCCCAAGGCGATGAAACCAATTGATAATAACTAACAGGTTAGAAATTAGGAAGATCAGCTGATAGATATTCTCCTCGCTATCTCAGGGATACTGAAGTCTCTCACCGTCCTAGCTAACACTAGCTAACTCAGCACAAATCAGAGATAAAACTCAAGGTCTTCCTGATCATTTTAGTCTACAGACACACTTGTGTGTCCATTACCCAAACTGGGAACACCTAAATAAAGAAAATGTTATAAAATAGAGGGTCTAATATTCAAGTTAACAAAGAAGATGGATGATATTACAGTACTGGACCTGAAAGTGGCTCATGAACGGATCATCGTCAAATGATTTTAGTTTATGACAGGGTCTTGATGCTACACATGCATATGTAAATTTACATTGTCTATTCCTATTTTCCCAGTTTCAATGGACAGGAGATTAGTTAGCATTAGTGTGACTGTGGGTCAGTCATGGTCAATGAAAATAGTCCTTTCGGAAATTGATATGGCTGGTGTTCCCTTACAGTTCCTTAGGGCACAGTCAATGTGTAAATAGTCTTTACAATATTTATGTAGCAAGCGCTTGCGAGTAGCTTCGTGGAAAATCTTATATGCAGTAAATCGAAAAACATTGAATGCTTAAGGATGTGAAAGTAATGTTTAAAAGGTAATGCTTTAAGAAAATTACAATGATTTTTCATGACTATGTAGGCTGTGACAAGCATGGCACCCTCCATTGTTGTTAGTAATAGCATTTTCTCGGCCGCCGTGCAGTATTCACATTTATGTTGCTCCTGAATATGTATTACATCATCCTGCAGCACCATATTAAAATCTCATTTTATTCCCTAAGCAGTAATTTAGATGAAACAACTCACCTGATGGCTTAGAGAGTTTTTACAGCAAATAGCTTCAATGGGCTGACTTAGCTGATCTCAGCCAGAGTGGCAGTTAGTGTACCTACAGTCTGGCTCAATACCCTGTATTAGAGAAAGAAAAATCAGTGGAGATTCTTCGTTCTGACTGTGCACGTACATTGGCGGTGACCGCAATACCTCCTGTTGTACAATAGCCAGTCAACACTCACTGTCAAGCTCCATAAGGATGAAGCACCAGAGAACAGCCAACATATGGGGAATAGTACCCCCACTAAAGACAGAAGGGCGGGGGGAGAGAATTGATTAGCGAAAAGGTTTGTACAGGAAGTCCTTGCTTAATGGCGTTAGTTGGTTCCTGGAAAATGCGATGTTATGCAAAACATAATTTCCCATAGACGCAAAGTTATAAATGGGGGTTACGTTACTGGGGTAAGACTTTTGGATTATATATTTCTACACAAACATGTACATTAACTTTATAATGTTAAGAGGAGTAAACAAACAATAAATTTATCCTACTGTGAGAAAACAAGGAAAACACAGGACAGGATTTTGCCACCAGCGAGCTGGGGGCGGGGCCCACTCGCCGACGCATAAAATGATGTGGGATGACATCGGGCGGAACCCCTGACGTCACCGCGCCCCATTTAAATCTTCAGGAAGGCAGGGGTGCAGCAAAATCAGCTATGCGCCTGCTGACCTGTCAATGGCCAATTGAGGCCATTGACAGGATAATTAAAGCAATTAAAGGACCTGCCCATCCAACCTTAAGGTTGGATTACATCATCCTGCAGCACCATATTAAAATCTCATTTTATTCCCTAAACAGTAATTTAGATGAAACAACTCACCTGATGGCTTAGAGAGTTTTTACAGCAAATAGCTTCAATGGGCTGACTTAGCTGATCTCAGCCAGAGTGGCAGTTAGTGTACCTACAGTCTGGCTCAATACCCTGTATTAGAGAAAGAAAAATCAAGCATGTGACATTGTCACATGAGGGGGACATGTTAAGGATTTTTTTTTTCTCTATTTTTAATGTTTTTAAAAGTGTCAGTGATCTCCCTGAGGCAGCACTTAGCCTCAGGGAGATGTGCGCTCTTTCGTGCGCATGCATGAAAGAGCGCACTCTCGCTTTTGGGGAATCCCCCCCCACCGCCCACACAGGAAGCACATAGCGCTTCCCACCGGACATCACGCTGGGCAGGCCTTAATTGGCCCGCCCACGTAAAATGGCAGCGGGGCCCACTTCTCCGGCAGGGATCGGCTCCCCGCCCGCCCGCCCGGCAGGCAGAAAACTCACCAAGCTTTGAAGCCTTGTCTCACTTAGGTCCTATGTTTGAATTTTCACCACATTCTTTCTTAAAGCATTGTACAAAATTTTAGCCTTTTCTTGAATTAGCATTAAACTGACAGGGATGCGTTTTAGAGTTTGATGTTCAATCCAAACGGTTAACAATCTTTTCATGCCCATCATAATTCTACTCCGATCATTTCTACTTAATCTAACAGCAGCCAAAGGAGTTGTTAGTTTACCAAACTCCTGTATTTTAAGTGTTCTCACTAATTGTTCTCTTTGTTGTGGCTGGCAAGTCAAGAGCTCTGGCGATATCCAGTGCACGTTCATCTGTCTCAGAGTGCTTTATAAAACCTAGTTTCGCTAGAAGTGTTAACTTATTTTCGCTGTCTTTTCTCAGCAGAGAGCATATCATTATTACTGGCTCTTTTTGGTTTGTTATGAATCAATTTTATGGGTAAAATTAACTAATAATATTACAACAATTCAAAATGGCGACGGGAGGTTGCTGTTTTGCACAGTTCACCTGATTGCAATGTTGTTGTACAAATAGGCGCGGTGCACATTCTACCCACCTCTACATGGCAGTGAGTGTTTACCCAGTGATCTTTAAAGAGACTACTGAAGACTACTACATTGCAGCATGGGATCAGCACAAATAAAAACCTGGGCTGCTTCTGGTCTGCTCCCCACCTCACCCAAGTCCCAGGTCCTATAGGCTCAACCTGAAAGTTGCACGGGAACGTCTAGCCGTGTGGGTACAGATATACAAGTGATGTTAACATTAAACAGCAGTTACGCAATGCCAATGCAGGCTATTCAATGTAGAGCGATGTTAATGTGAAACAACGTTAAACGAAGACTTCTTCTACTTTTATGAAGTAATCTTAAAGTTTAAAAAATGTTTATTCAGCACAACCTCAGAATGTCCACTTTACAGCCAATTACATACTGTTGAAGTATAGTTGCTGTTGGTTTTCAGAAAATGTAGCAACAAATCTGTTAATAGATAGGCCCCACAGACAGCAATTAATTTAATGACCAGATCATCTGTTTAGGATGCTAGTTGAGAGATAGGTGTTGAACAGGACAATTCCCAGCTGCTCTTCGATGCTGTGGAATTGTCTCATCTAAGAGGCAGTACCCCCGCCCCCTGCAAAGGAAATGAAGGTGCGTCTTTGGGAAACTGCAGCTGTATTTTGAGCTTCTTGCTGGTTCCCCCTCACCCTCCTCCTGCTTTCCGTGCTCCCAGCGCTTGGGCTGATCAGTGCAGGGAGCTCACCAGCTTTAGTTAAATGAGAAGATCTTGCCAAACCAACGGAAGCTAACTTTCTGCATTCCACTGGCTGCAGTGCATTTTCAGCCCAACACTATGAGACCAAAATGAATCACATTCTGGTATTACTAACAAAGATAAAGCACTGATTTATTGTAATTTATTG
Organism: Cetorhinus maximus; assembly: GCF_964194155.1. Classification (NCBI taxonomy): domain Eukaryota; kingdom Metazoa; phylum Chordata; class Chondrichthyes; order Lamniformes; family Cetorhinidae; genus Cetorhinus; species Cetorhinus maximus. The sequence goes on along the minus strand of NC_135896.1, from coordinate 41,247,255 downwards.
GTATTCAGCCTTAGTTATGCAAAGAGCTTTTCTAGTTATTTTTTATTCTTCGTAGCAAATGGGTAAGAGCACAAAAGACTGGCAAAACGGATTCATAAATATTCTTGTTTCACAGCAACTTACTAAAGCGAACAAATCATTATCAACATGTAGTGTTTTTTTCTATGAAAAAAAAATGCTCTGTGTGTTGCTCTCAAGGTCACCGAGATAAATATGCAAGGTGAGTTTAAATTTGTGAATTAATTACTGAAGAATGATGAGATTTCACAGAAGGGGGGCTGTTTAAGTCACTGGCAAGTGCATCTTTAATGATATTCACAAGTTATTTCATGCTTAATATTTAGCTCACCATTTGTCTCTGATTCTTGCCAATAGGAAGTCAACTGAATTTATAATGAACTGTCTTCTCATCTTTAGCAATGTGTAGTGTGCTGTCATCCTAATGTGGTAAGTTCAGTTTTTCTATTGTTTATAATAATAACCAAATCTTTGCTTTAATATTAATAAGTGACTGAGGTTCCTCTGCTTTGTCCTTGTTTATAATGAACCTTTTTCTTTCTCAGAACATCTCACCTCAAGTGTTGTGACCTACTGTACCCCTGCCAGAACAACAATCATAGTAACTTGGCTGACATCTTGCAGTTCTTGAAAGTGCAGCAAAAGCCTGTGGAGAATTAAGGAATGTGGAGCTGACATTTTCTTAAAGGAAAAGTCATTTTACTGCAATAGTTTTGAGGGTAACAGTTCCCTAATGTGGTGCAAGACCAGTTTTGTAGCCATAGTTTTGGTGGAATAAAAACAGAAAATGCTGGAAAAACTCAAGGCCTGGCAACATCTGTGAAGAGAGATACTGAGTTAATGGGCTGAATTCCCTGGTCAGCGAGCGGGGGCTGGGCCCGCTCGCCAACGTGTTAAATGACGCACGGTGACGTTGGGCAGGCGTCCCGATGTCACCGTGTGTCACTTAGATTTTCAGTTCGGAGTCGGCTGTGTACCCGCCGAACTGTCAAAGGCCTATTAAGGCCTGTTAAAAACTGATTTAAACAATTCAGTGAGCTGCCCGTCCAAACTTAAGGTTGACGGGCAGGCGAAGAGCCCAGGCGGCCCTCGCATTTTTCATGGAAACTCATCCACGGGTGGGATGAGGTTTCATGAAGTGTTTAAAATCATTGGTATGTCCCAGCTCATGTGACACTGTCACACGTGGGGACATGTTTTAAAAGCTTTCTAATACCTTACTTAGAAATTTTAAACTTAAACAAGTCTCCCTGTGGCACAGATGTGCCTCAAGGAGATTTCTGCGCTCTTTCGCCTGCATGAGAGTGCACTCCCAACTCAGGAAATCCACCCCCCCCCCCCCCCCCCACCCGCTCCAGGAGCACTCAGCGCGTCCGGGCGAGCGTCACGCCTTAATTGGCATGTAAAATGGCAGCGCGCAACCGATCGGGTGTGCCGATTGGGTGCCTGCTTGCTCCTGCCTGCCCCCACACAACCACCACCCCCACCCCCCCACCCCCCCGACAGAGGTTAAAATTCAGCCCAATGTTTCGAGTCCAATATAACTCTTCAGAACTCCTCTAATTGTATAGTTTTGATGGAGTTTGATTCTATGGGAGTAGTTATGCCTCTTCCCTACATTATCCTGCTGACCTATCTATGTCCAATAGCCTTTTACAGTCATTACAATTTCTGACCCCTGCTTCAAGCTCGGCTTTATCAGCAAATGTTGATATTATTCTCTCAAACCTTAAGTCGAGGTCATAATTGAAATAAAACAAAGAGCATGCAAAATTGATGGGCAGCTTGTCCATCAAGCCTGCCCTCTGCCTCAAGGTGACTTCGTCATGACTAAACCCTTCCTTCCACCTGCCATGTACCATCGCCAACCACCACACCAATTCTTCCCCCACCTCCCACACACAGTTATGAGCTATATATCAAATAAAAGCAACTCCATGTGGAACATCACTAACATCATCTTTCCATTCCAAGAACCTCGCCTTGCATCCTACCTATTGCTTGGTTCTCTAAAACCATATTTCTATTCGTTTAAACTACCAATAGATAGGAGCTGATTTACGTTGTGCCAATGTTCAAAACGTGTAAAAAAAATCAAACACAGATGACTACAAACCCATTAGTCTGACTTCACTTCCATGTAAAATAATGGAAGATCAGCTTGAAGTACAACAATAACCTAGGGAACATTAGGTGTCTCTGTTTTTCCATATCCTACAGTTCTTTCAATTCAGTTTTAACTGAGTACTGAGGTGCCCCACTTATTACTGTCTCATTCCAATGTAACTTTTCTAAGTAGTATAATTGTTCCCAATGGATTCAGAACTTGTCTGACCAACTTTCTTAACAATTTTGAGCAAGTGACAATCCAAGGCAGCTCTGGACAGCATTAAGATGTGGTATACCCCAACTTCAAAAAGTTTCTGGAAAGGCACAAAAGGCTAATCATTGAATCAAAAACTGTAGAACTCAGATTATAGTCTGGGAATGTGTAAGAAAATGTCTGAAGTGTTATAAACAATGATACTATTGGGAAAAGTTGGAATGGGTAAGTAATAAGTAGGGTACCTCAGTGTTTAATCAATGCTCAATTGAAAGAGCTGAAGGAAATGGAAAAACAGAGAGACCTCGGGATGTAAATGAATTTGTTCATTGAAAATGTGAGTGCAGATAGATACATCTATATTTTTTAAAAATAGTGCAATAGGTGTTTATAAAAGGGAATGTTCAATACACGTGCAAAAAGATAATACATTTGTGCATTAGTTACAGTTGGAGCATCTTGTGCAGTTTGTGGTGCTCCAGTAGAGAAAGTATATTAAAGTCATAGAAAACTGTGTTCACCAGAATGATATTATAGGTGAAACATTAGTTTATGAGGTAGTACTTGAGACTCTGGGACTATTTTCAGTGGATGAGATTTAATGGCACTATATAAAATTTTGATAGGTGATTAGGGTGAGACTATTTCTTCCGGTAGGTCAGTAAGGAGACGATTGTCAATTTAAAACTGAGAGTGAGGGCAGAATTTAGCTGAAATCTCCTTGTGCTCAGAATTGTTGGAGTTTGGACTGCAATTCCACATAGTGGTTGAGCCAGAGGCTACTGAATCTCGACTGAAGAATAGATAAATATTTGAAGCAGAATACGAAACAGGGCTCTGGGGAGAGAGCAGAGTTGGGGGGTGGGGGTAAGTTCTCTCAATACATCAGTATAAGCGTGGTAGGCCAAACAGACACCTTCTGTATTGCAATGTTTTATGATGCCTTTGTGAAAACTAAAGAAGTTTTAACTTAGAATTCCTTCCATTCCTGTTTCATCCCTGCAAGCTTATCTCCTTCATCTCCAACTGACCAAACCATTACATTGATTATCTTCTTACTACTAATGTGCCTACAGGTCTTTTATTGCCTTGTGATTTTCTTTTTGGCAATATCCTGTCACGGTCTTTCTTAGTTTACCTAAACTCCTTTTTTGTGGATCAGTTATCTGTGTTGCAATCATTAAATATAGTTTTTAGTTTTAAATGTGATCCAACCTAATTGGCCATAGAACCCTAACCCCAGCAGGATATATCTACTGTGGAAAAAAAACTCTGTTCTCTCCACACAAATGTTTCCTCTATCCCAGTTTAATTTTGCACCATACAGATCTCCAATATCTTTACCCCTACTAGCATATGTCCCTGGAAATTTCATTCCCAATGTCCTTTCTACTGTCCAGCAGTAGTAATATACTCCCACTATCATGACCAATGTCACGCTATTCCTCGGCTCAATCCAAAGGAATTCCATCTGGGATCCTTTTGTATTTAATTTTTTTGCATTAATGCTGTAATATTAATATTGACATCCATGCTGGTGACCTGTTCTCCTGACTGTACTACAGTATTCAGTCAGATACATATTGTTGGTAGGCACCCATGGCACTCTGGCTGTATCTTGGGTGGCCAACAAGCCGAGGAGGCAGAAACAGCAAACAACAACCCTGCACTTATGAGGCCACCAGCAAATAATGTAATTTTTATTCCATGCCCTTAACTGGATTGCATCTTGTTCGGGTTGAAGGATGGCAGTGGGGAATCCAGGCCAAGATACTTCTGAAAACTGGAGATAAAAGCAAAATACTGCAGATGCTGGAAATCTGAAACAAAACCAAAAATAGAAATAGCTGGAAAAACTCAGCAGGTCTGACAGCATCTGCGGAGAGGAACACAGTTGACGTTTCGAGTCCGAATGACTCTTCATCCGAACTAAGGAGAAAGAGAAATGAGGTGAAATATAAACTGGTAGAGGGGGGTGAGACAGGTGGAGCTGGATAGAGGGCCAGTGATAGGTGGAGGCAAAGAAGAGATTGCCAAAGATGTCATAGACAAAAGGACAAAGGGGTGTTGACGGTGGTGATATTATCTAAGGAATGTGCTAATGGGGACATTAAGGGTAACAAGCAGGACGAGCAAGTAGCAGATGGCCCTAGTGGGGGTGGGGTGGGGGGAAGGGATCCAAAATGGGCTAAAAGGTGGAGATAAAACAATAGATCAAAATAAATTTAAAAGTAGGTGGGAAAAGAAAAATATATATTTTTTAAATTATAAATTATTGGAAAAAGGGGGATCGGAAAGGTGGTGGGGATAGAGGAGAGAGTTCATTATCTGAAGTTGTTGAACTCAATATTAAGTCCGGAAGGCTGTAAAGTGCCTAGTCAGAAGATGAGGTGCTGTTCCTCCAGTTTGCGTTGAGCTTCATTGGAACATTGGAGCAGGCTAAGGACGGACATGTGGGCATGAGAACAGGATGGAGTGTTGAAATGGCAAGCGACAGGGGGGTCTGGGTAATGCTTGCGGACAGACCGAAGGTGTTCCGCAAAGCGGTCACCCAGTCTGTGTTTGGTCTCTCCAATGTAGAGGAAACCGCATTGGGAGCAGCGAATGCAGTAGACTAAATTGAGGGAATTGCAAGTGAAATGCTGCTTCACTTGAAATGAGTGTTTGGGCCCTTGGACGGTGAGGAGAGGGGAAGTAAAGGGTCAGGTGTTGCACCTTCTGCGGTTGCATGGGAAGGTGCCGTGGGAGGGGGTTGAGGTGTAGGGGGTGATGGAGGAGTGGACCAGGGTGCCCCTGAGGGAACGATCCCTGCGGAAAGCCCCCAGGGGGGGTGAAGGGAAGATGTGTTTAGTGGTGGCATCATGCTGGAATTGGCGGAAATGGCGGAGGATGATCCTTTGAATGTGGAGGCTGGTGGGGTGATAAATGAGGACATGGGGAACCCTATCATGGTTCTGGGAGGGAGAGGAAAGTGTGAAGACGGATGCGCAAGAGATGGGCCGGACACAGTTGAGGTCCCTGTCAACCACCGTGGGTGGAAAACCTCGGTTAGCAAGAAGGAAGATATGTCAGAGGAACTGTTTTGGAAAGTGGCATCATCAGAACAGATGCGACGGAGGCGAAGGAACTGAGAGACTTGGATGGAGTCCTTACAGGAAGCGGGGTGTGAGGAGCTGTAGTCGAGGTAGCTGTGGGAGTCGGTAGGCTTGTAATGAATATTGGTGAACAGTTTATCACCAGAAATTGAGACAGAGAGGTCAAGGAAGGGAAGGGAAGTGTCAGAGATGGACCATGTGAAAATGATGGAGGGGTGGAAATTGGAAGCAAAATTAATAAATTTTTCCAGATCCAGATGAGAGCATGAAGCAGCACAGAAGCAGTCATTGATGTACCGAAGGAAGATTTGTGGGAGGGGGTCTGAGTAGGACTGGAACAAGGAATGTTCCACATACCCCATAAAGAGACAGGCATAACTGGGGCCCATGCGGGTACCCATAGCCATAACTTTTATTTGGAGGAAGTGAGATGAGTTTAAGGAGAAATTGTTCAGTGTGAGAACAAGTTCAGCCAGACGGAGGAGAGTAGTGGTGGATGGGGATTGTTCAGGACTCTATTCGAGGAAGAAGCAGAGAGCTCTCAGACCATCCCGGTGGGGGATGGAGGTGTAGAGGGATTGGACGTCCATGGTGAAGAGGAGGCGGTTGGGGCCAGGGAACTGGAAATTGTTGATATGGTGTAGGGCGTGAGAGGAATCGCGGATGTAGGTGGGAAGAGACTGGACAAGGGGAGAGAGAATGGAGTCAAGATAGCAAGAAATGAGTTCCGTGGGGCAGGAACAGGCTGACACGATCGGTCTGCTGGGACAGTCCTGTTTGTGGATTTTGGGTAGGAGGTAGAAGCTGGCCGTCCGAGGTTGGGAGACTATGAGGTTGGAAGCTGTGAAGGGAAGATCTCCAGAGGAGATGAGGTCAGTAACAGTCCTGGAAACAATGGCTTGATGTTCAGTGGTGGGGTCATGGTCCAGGGGGAGGTAGGAGGAAGTGTCTGCGAGTTGACGCTCAGCCTCTGCGAGGTAGAGGTCAGTGCGCCAGACAACAACAGCACCACCCTTGTCAGCAGGTTTGATGGCAAAGTCAGGGTTGGACCTGAGAGAACGGAGTGTGGCAAGTTCAGAAATAGACAGGTTAGAGTGGGTGAGAGGAACAGAGAAATTGAGACAACTGATGTCACGCCAACAGTTCTCAATGAAAAGATCAAGAGCAGGTAAGAATCCAGAGGGAAGGGTCCAGGTGGAGGGGGAATATTGGAGGCATTGTTGAATGGGAAGAGGACTCCTGCCCAAAGAAATGAGCACGGAGACGAAGGCGGCAGAAGAAGAGTTCAGCATCGTGCTGAGCCAGAAATTCGTTGAGGCGAGAGCGTCAGGGTATGAAACTGAGTCCTTTGCTGAGCACTGAACGTTCAGCATCGGAGAGGGCAAGGTCAGGGGGTATAATGAATACACGGCCGGGGCTGGGATTGGAAGATGGGATGAGGTCAGGGGGACGGGCAGGAGTGGAGGGTCTTGGATGGGTGTTGGTGTTGATGAGTTGTTGGAGCTTGAGTTCCTTTGCACCTGAAAGAAAGAGTTTCTTGTTGAGGCGTCGTGTGAGACGAAGGATAAAATGAAACTGGGGGCAAGGACAGCTTAGAAATAGGGTGCGTCGGTGCTGCTGGAGGGAGAGGTCGAGTGTGTTCATATGGCGGCGCATGGAACTGAGTGTGGATCTCAGAATGCGACGAGAACAGCAGTCCAAGGAGCATTGTAGGTCCCAGAGATACCTGTAATCCTGGGTGGGTTTGAAACATGAGGGATGGACCTTCAGTTGGAATCCACTTGGGGTGAGTCGGAGACGGAGACAGTCACTGAGGAATGAAATATGGCTGTGAAAGCGGGTTTTCGTAAACACCTTGTCAAACACCAGGAGAGAAATGGAAAGCAACGAAGGTGACCAGGGCAAAAGAGACAAAAGGAAATCCTGTCAGAGAGAAGAGCAATACTTCTTCAAGGTAAGCATTCCTGGAAGTCAATTAAACACTAAGATAAAAGCAAAATACTGCGGATGCTGGAAATCTGAAACAAAAACAAAAATAGAAATAGTTGGAAAAACTCAGCAGGTCTGACAGCATCTGCAGAGAGGAACACAGTTAACGTTTCAAGTCCGTATGACTCTTCATCGGAACTACTGAAAACTGGAGGTTGCCTTACCTCCGTGCATTCAGCCTACAAAGGGCGGAGTCTGCCAGTTGCAGGACCGTATCCAGCGGGGAGGACAGGATCCCAACACAACTACTGCTACCTCATGGGTGAAAGATCTCTCTGGGTGCCATTTTTAAACAGGCATTCATTCTCTGCATGTCAAGAGCTTTATTCTCACTGTCTGGGAGGAGGTTTTGGGAACTGAAGCTGCTGCCAGCTCCTCTCCACCTGCCACCTGGATCGTTGGAGTTGCCTAACCTAAGCCTAACCCTCTCCACTGGCCACCTGGATTCCTGGAACTGGAAGCCAACACCCTGAACTCACCCTCCATCACCTTGTACCCTCACTCCATCACCCTTGCCTTACTTTCTGTGACCTTCAACCCACTTCCCATCACCCTTGATTAGTTATCATTGACCCTGGAGTTTCCCCTCAGCACAGTGGAACTTTCCTCTGTTCCTCTCGACCTGTCATCCATCACCCTTGACCCACCCTCTCTTCCTTGACCTACCTTCTGTTATCCAAGACTCTCAGGATCTTCCCCATATAACCCTTGATCACCCCACCATAATGTTTGACCTATTGTCTTTTGACATTGACCTTCCCTGTTTAACTCAGTTTCCTCCCTCTATCCACCACAAGACCTCATTGGGCTGCCACCTCTCTCCTCTCTCCCTCCCTCTCTCAGCCATACCCTGTTCCCCTTTGACTGCCACCACCCGATCTCAATGATCAATGCCTCCTCTCTAGTTGAACATAGAAGAAAAGGCAGCTCCTCTTACTCAGTCTAAATCCACCAGGAAGACTACCTTGCCTGCTGCACACCATGTTTAAGCAATCATGAATCTGATGGCTTGTATTTCTCATTCACTGATTACTTAATTGGAAAGGTGCACTTAATTCTGGGGAATTTGCCTTTTAATGAGCATGCATGACTGTTGGATCCTGGTCCTTAGCTTAGCAGGACTAATGGATTGGGTTGCATGCTTGTTTTGGATTGACCAAGTTGGTACCATAGACAGGGTAGATCAGCAGATAGTTCTTATGTAGAACACATTCTATTTATTTACAAAGGAACTCAGCAGTTACACTGTGTGCTTACAACTCAAACCTTGCCTCTACATTGCAGACTCTAACTCTAGACTACTCCTACTGATTACTGAAGTAGCCTGCGCTACTCTGCTATTGGATACTAAGATCATGTGATCTTCCATTATAACATTCTTCTTAACCGGTATATTACACATCAGATTACCGCAATGACATACAAATAAAGTTCCCAAAGCTTGCTGTCGGGAAGCTCTATCCTCCATCAGTTCGCCACAAACTTAACACCGTCATTTCATCCTTCCATCAGGAAGCTGACTATTAGCCTCCTGTACAATTAAGTGCCCCATCCACCTCATCTCCTGCTCCCAGGTGCTTCACAAGTGTCCACTGGATCCCAGGTTGAGGATGAAGAAGCATCCATGCCTCCAAGTCCTCTCTGTGGTTATGCAAATTCTGCACTGCACAGATTTCCACCAGCTTGTTGTAGTAAATGGGCTCCAGGGGCCTGGAAATCCAAACAACTAAAAATAGTATCAAAACATTTCAGTGCTGAAATCCAGTTTGGGCCAAGCCCCTTGTACTCACTCAGCTAACTTTATGGTTTTACTTTTAAGTGACTGTCTTTTCCCTCAAGCCTGTAACCTTGTAGGCAATCGAAACATTTGTACTAAGTTAGGCCAAGTGCATAGTTTTCAATTAGGTAGTTTTTAATACTATTATTGTAGTTGAATTAAAGGGTGTCTACCAAGCTAAAACAAGACACAATTGTTAATTTTTGCTACCATTCCCCAAGTACATTAACTCTCCCCACAGAGCATCTAACTGTACTTTGAGAAACCCTAATTTTTTGGCCTATATTAACCTGTTTGGTAGACTGTTCCATTTATCATTCTTAAAGAAATGGGATCTTAGCTCTTGTTTTCTTTAGATTTGCTTTTAGATAATTTCTATTTTATGTCCTCTAATATTTTTCCTTAGCATGCATCGCAGCCACAGTCTGAGTATGCCTTATCTGTAGTAATTAATATTTTATGTACTTCAATGAGGCATTCCCTTTAATCTTTTCCTCCTAGACTGTAAAGCATAAGCTTCTTTAATCTTTCCGCATAGTTTATTCGCTCTGACTTGGTCCATCAGTGGGTGAGCACAGCCTTTGTAGAACAGTTGTGATGAGTGCAGTGGGCTTGTTTAAGAATTCTCACTCTTTTGTCAGCTTCCCCCTTGCCATCAATTTGCTCCAGCACAGATCGTTAAGAGTGAGAGTGTGGTAAATAATAAAATATCTATTCCAATGGAATCAAATTAAAAGGACAAAGGTTTGTATTGTGGGCTGAAAACTGCAGTCAATAGTTATTTTGTTATACCATTAGTTAATTAAATTTTCAGAACCAAGCAACCTTTCATCTATTTTATGAACATTAAGCTTTATAACTTCAGAGGTCAATAAACTTGTGTTGCATTACCCACCAGCATCAATCTTGAAATACTGCTGTCAATTATCAGGCAGGACTGAATACTATCATCATGTGATGACTTTTTTGTCAATCGTATTTTGTGTTTCAGTTCAAGGGGTATAATGTGGATTTGTAGAAAGTGAGATCCTCAGCTATATGTTGACATTTACTGAATTGCATGAATATGTAGAGGGTGCAGACAAAACTTAATTCAAAATAAACTTCAGATTATATCCAAAAATTATAGCATCACGATTTTATAAAACAGTAAACCAACCCATACACTTGTACAGTATTTTTTGCATCTGTATTTTGTCCTAGCAAAGCCATGAATGTTAGCACAGAGTGTATATAACACTTTCCAATTTCAGGCATCAAATATTAGGATCTACTGTGACTACTCTGTAGTTTTAGAATGTCATCAGTTGGGAGCACTCTTGCCTCTGAGCCACAAGGTTCTGCGTTCAAGTCACATTCGAGGGTTTGAGCCCAAAAATCTAGTACAGTACTGAGGGATTGCTGTACTGTTGGAGGTGCAGTCTTTCAGATGAGACGTTAAACCAAGGCTCAGTCAACCTGTTGGGGTGGATGTAAAAGATCCCATTTGGCTTTATTTGAAGAAGAGCAGGGGAATTATCTCTGGTGTCCTCGCCAATATTTATCCCCCAATCAGCTTCACAAAAAAACAGATTATTTGGTCATTGTCACATTTCTATCTGTGCACAAGTTGGCTGCCATACTTCCTACCATACAATAATAACTACACTTCAGAAGTACTTCATTGGCTGAAAAGCATTTTGAGAAGTTCATTGATCGTGAAAGGTGCTATATAAATGCAAGACTTTTTCTTGAAGCGCTGTCGTCTTTTTTCTGCTCTTCCCCAATGAGTTTCAATCCCAGTTTCACAGAATCAGTGCTGCTGTATCAGTGTAACATTTCCATTCTTTGCCTAATACCTGTGATATTTTTGACTAAAATTGGCAGTGAAATTTCCATGAAAGCTGTTGAAACAACAGTATCATATCAAGACATGCCACATGACATTACATTATAGAGGCTCTGGGTTGTATCCAACACCATGCTATTCACTGCCATCTCTCACATGTCTGCTGCATATTACACTGTTATTTGCATTATAGTCTGCCTTGAGCAAGCAGGAAACACCAGCAGCATCTACAGTGGAGACCTGGTTGCTCAGTCCATAGGCACAAGAGGAGCCTTTCTCTTGAATACCCTCACTCCTGCTACAGAGACTTTGGGTTCCAAACTCCAAGTTGTTTAACTCACTTGGTGAATGGTTACAGATGATCATGAAGGGAAGATTTTGAGACCACATAATGGTCATTACAACAGAGATTTGAAGCTGCAATCACCAAATAGCATTAAGCCCATGCTGTTATACAGACAGTTCTCCTGTACAATTCACTTTTTAACTGCTATGGTAAGATTTTGCCTTCTGTCCGTCCATTAGAGTAGAAAACTTGCTTCTTAATTTCGCTGTGCAGTATGAAATAATAACCATAACAAGTAAAGCAGTGTGCTTTTTTGCTGATTTCTAATCAATTAATTGAAGGACAGTATCATGCATGGTTAAATCATTCATTAATACTTTCTGCTGATAGTCTTTCTTGTGTCTTTTTCACTAAAATTAACAGATAAAATATAGACCCAGATGTTACAGCATGGAAGATGAAATAGATGCTCATTCTGAATTGAAAAACTGCTGAAGCTTTCCCCTTTGCTGTGCTTTTGCATTTTATTTCACAGTGCTGTCTGCTTCTAATCCTTCATTAGCACCACCATCAAAAAGTCATGGCATCAATCATCACTCGGTTTCAGGGAGCTTTCTCAACAACGAGACTAATGCTTCACATCTTAACTAGATGTGAATATTATGTAGACAAGTGAAAAGTGTCATTAAAGGATTACTGGCATAAAAACGTTACAGAAATTTGATGAAATCATGCTTTACACAAGATAAGTAATATGGTGACATATGGGAAGCCAAGAACTGATGCGGATCCAAATGCTTGCATTTGGTGTGTGACATTCTAGCTTTCTTCCACTCTGGATAATTAGGCGCTTGCTGTACCAATAGAGCATTTTGAAAAACAAAATTTTGGTTTACACCTGTTTGTAAATCAGCTCAGTTGGGTCAATGCTGAAATGACATGACCGACATATGGTGCATTCCTGATCCTCCACAGGAAGTATAAGGTTCTGCTTTTGTAGAAGTATATACTTACCAATCTGTTAAATTGTTTTAAAAAAAAACAATTGTGCGCCTACATGCTGCTGGTCCCCCTGCATTTTTGGACCAAAATGGAGCTGGTTTGAAATATCATTCAAATCCTATGGGTGTTACAGCAATGAACAGTTGGTTGGGCACTTTGGTTATAATAAGAGAGCAGTATCTTGTTTACTTATTACGAGTACATTTTTTCATTTAAGTTTTTGCACTGGGCACCTTGTACCTTTTTTTTAAAGCATAAATTTCAAATGTAAGCATAAGATAAGCAGATCACACACGTCAATATACACACATCAGAGAAGCTAACAAACAGCTGGTAAACAGCTGGCACAGCTCTGAAAAAGCTGACAACCCCCTAAAAAATAACATACAACTGAAAATCTGTTCTAAATAAAGAGCAATCCTGTTCTTTCATGCAACTGAATAAGTTAAATCCCTTTCACTATATTTCATTTCAGGATTTTTATTAAGGTTTTGAGTTTGGATTCCACAATTCAGACAAATAGCAGGAAGGGGAGAGAAATGGACAGATTTGTGGCACATGGCTCGAAGCTGATGAAGGAAAGAGAGCAGATGGAAGGACAATCAGTGAGCAAGTCTGAGGTGGTGGTTGGGGTCCAGAATGGAGTGGGTCATTCAACAAGTGGGATTACATGGCAGCCAAGGACCTGTAATCTGGTGGTGAGGATGGGCAGAAACAAGGGGAAAGATCATGAATTTCTCAATGTCATTGTGAACCTTCAGGTGGTAGATTTGTTTTACTTAAAGTGCAAAGACATGCTATTGATGTAATTGTTAACTGTGATAGCACATTCAGACTTTAAATTAATTAAAACAGAAGAGCTGGTTGAAGGCTAGCAATGACATTGGGAAAATTCCCAAGGGCTCAAAAGGCACTTGGGAGGAGTGAGACAACACCATTGGCAGAGAGATACCTGATGTCTCGCAGACCACAGTCTCAGCCCCTTCGTTTCACTCCTCCTTACATCAACACTGAAAGACCACTATATACCTAACCAAATGCAACACTAGGCCCCCAGTGTTCCCTTGCACTACTTTTGGATCTCTAATTCTTAATTCTGCGATCTCTCCTCAATACTTCCGCACCCATAAACACATTTCAAAATCTCCTAGTTTCTGTAAGACTCCAAAGACCCCAGTGTTATGCCCGATAAACACTCAAATTGTCACTGCAATTTATTGGCTGCTCTGGAATATTCTCTCCAGATAAAACAATTAATATTAAAGGTGACCATGGAATGTAATTGTTACAGGATGTTTGCTCCCATTAGGGGACCCTCTTGAGTTTAATTTACATTTGAAAGTTGTGATTAAGAAGAAAGGTACAAGGTGCCTAGTGCAAAACCTTAAATGAAAAAAATGTACTCATAAGTACGATACTTATCACCCAGGACCCTGAGACTACCCTAATACTTCCGCAGCCTAGATTCTTCCTCCTTCAGTTCTCCAGACCCAATAGCCATTCCCTCTCTATACACATGCTCAGTTTACTCACCATTGCCTTTGCTACCATTCAACCTCTGCCCCACCACATGCAACATTCATATGGCTATTCTGATGATAACTCTACACAACATATTCCAAAGAAGGTTCAACTAGTTTATTTCCCAACCCAAGCTTTGCATCCCTGCTCTAATATTTATTTCTTTGGCGTTTTATCTTGGTGGGTGCGTGTTGTCTAGTACTTGATCTCGAGCTACCTCTAAATGCCACTTCAGCTAGGCTATGCATAGTGCTTTTTAGGTTGTAATAATGGATACAGATTCAATGCTTGGTGCATGCAATGTACAGGCATTTCTTTCCTTTGAACAGCCGCACTGTGGTAAATTCTACCTTTACACTCTCCCTCAGCCCAGAGAGTTTTCTTCTCGTTCCCATGGTTCATGGACACAGGCTAGGGTGGGGCCCCAAAATTCTGAGCTTTGTGAGCTGCCACCAGAAGTGCAGCTTGGGTAGGAATTCTGGGCCCTGTGCCAACTTGGCAGACATTAAAGGGAGAAGTCGTTTTAATATTGCCTGGTAGGACATAAGCGCAAGCTCCAACAGCAATTGTGCAGAAGTCTGGAAAACCAGAAGAATGTGTGCGCCGGGATGTGGAAACATTTAAAGCTGCACTGTTCTTAAAGCAATACTAACATACAGCCAGTAAAAACATGGCCCCTACAGGAACAAGTAAGAAGAGAATAGCAAACTTCTCAGATAATTCTACTGAAATTAGGTACCAGAGGCAGGAATGCCATATTATGAGAAAAGATCTGCTAATATAGCTGTTCCAGTACAGCTGCAACACTGGCATCTGCCTGGCAATGTGGAAAATTGCGCAGGTATGTCGTGTACACAAAATGCAGGACAAATCCAACCTGGCCAATTACCGCCCCATCAGCCTGCTTTCCGCCATCAGTAAAGTGATGGACGGGGTCATCAACAGTGCTATCAAGCGGCACGTGCTTAGCAATAACCTGCTCACTGATACTCAGTTTGGGTTCTACCAGGGTCACTCAGCTCCTGACCTCATTACAGCCTTGGTTCAAACATGGACAAAAGAACTAAACTCCAGAGTTGAGGAGACAGTGACTGCCCTTGACATCAAGGCAGCATTTGACCAAGTGTGGCATCAAGGAGCCCTAGCAAAACTGGAGTCAGTGGGAATCGGGAGGAAAACTCTTCACTGGTTGCAGTCATAGCTAGCACAAAGGAGATGGTTGTGTTGTTGGAGGTCAGTCATCTCAGCTCCAGAGCGTCACTGCAGGAGTTCCTCAGGGTAGTGTCCTAGCCCAACCATCTTCAGCTGCTTCATCAGGTACCTTCCTTCCATCATAAGGTCAGAAGTGGGGATGTTCGCTAACGATTGCACAATGTTCAGCACCATTTGCCTCTCCTCAGATACTGAAGCAACTCCTATCCAAATGCAGCAAGACCTGGACAATATCCAGGCTTGTGCTGATAAGTAGCAAGTAACATTGGCGCCACACAAGTGCCAGGAATGACTATCTCCAACAAGAGAGAATCTGATCATTGCCCCTTGAAAATCAATAGCATTACCATCACTGAATCTCCCATTATCAACATCCTGGGGGTTACCATTGACCAGAAACTGAACTGGACTAGCTACATAAATACTGTGACTACAAGAGCAGGTCAGAGACTAGGAACCCTACAGCGAGTAACTCACCTCGTGACTCCCTAAAGACTGTCCACAATCTAGAAGGCACAAATCAGGAGTGTTATGGAATACTGTCCAATTGCCTGGATGAGTGCAGTTCCGACAATACGCAAGAAGCTTGACCCCATCCAGGACAAAGAAGCCTGCTTGATTGGCACCTCTTCCACAAACATTCACTCCCTCCAGCACTGACAGGCAGTGGCAGCAGTGTGTACCATCTGCAGGAACTCACCAAGGGTTCTTCGACAGCACCTTCCACCGAGAAGGACAAGGGCAGCAGATAGATGGGAACACCACCACCTAGAAGTTCCCCTCCAACTCACTCATTATCCTGACTTGGAAATATATCGCCGTTCCTTCACTGTCATTGGGTCAAAACCCAGGAACTCCCTCCCTAACAGCACTGTGGGTGTACCTACACCACATGAACTGCAGCGGTTCAAGAAGGCAGCTCACCACCACCTTCTCAAGGGCAATTAGGGATGGGCAGTAAATGCTGGCCAATGTCCTTGTCTCGTGAAAGAAGAGTAATAAAAGCAAATGTGGAAATATGCACAGGTCATAAGATGTTTTTCAGGTTGCCTGCTATTCCAGCTCCTCTTCCTCCAACAAATAAATCAAAGGGCAGAAATCCCACTGGAGAAAAGTATTTTGTAGACCTTCCCTTCATTTTATGGCAAAGGCTCCTGAAATAGGAAACAGTATTGTGAGAGACTTCCAAATGAAACAAGAACCCCAAAAAAATGGTTAAGAGAAACATTGACAAAAGATCAACCTAACAGGACAATGAAACACAGCGATGTCCCTTGAAGACTCCAGCATCAGCCTTCCTCAGAACTGCTGAAGGGTCATGAGGACTCGAAACGTCAACTCTTTTCTTCTCCGCCGATGCTGCCAGACCTGCTGAGTTTTTCCAGGTAATTCTGTTTTTGTTTTGGATTTCCAGCATCCGCAGTAGTTTTTTGTTTTAACGCACAGAAGTATCCTACTTCTGCAAAACTTTCAGCTTATAACAGCTCAGTAAGTGCAAGTACAATTAATGATTCTGGTTTCACTTTCATGGATACTCCACATCATAGAAACCACAGGCCCAGCGACTGCAGATCTGCCCACATGTCACAATCTCACATTGGTAACCAATCATGGAATCAATCAGATAGCACAAGGCAGATCAACATCATAAGTTACACCTATCAGTTCAGAACGCAATCTTATGTCACAATATCCAGAATGTTTCAAAAAGCTTGGAAGTTTTCAGGGAGCTGCCATACTACACTTGCAGGAGGATGCAATTCCATCAGTTAACCCACCATGCAAGTGATGCATCCACATACAAGCCAAGTTGAAGGTCAAATTGGACAAAATGGTAAAGGGTGGAATCATCAGAAAGGTAAAGAGCATGCGGATTGGTGCGGTTCAATCATGCGTCATAAAGAGGATGGGTCACTGCAGCATGCCTTGACCTGAGACATTTGAACACAGCTTTGAAGCGTTGTCCACATAAAATATCTACTTTGGAAGAGCTAAATCCAAAATTCAGGGAGGCAAAGTTCTGTTCAAAACTTGATGCCAAACATGGTTATTGATCAGTACATAGGAGCTGACTATGTTTCGTAGCCCATTCGGACAATATTGCTTCCAATGAATTCCTTTTGGGCTATCTATTAGCCAAGATCACTTTCAAGCACATATGGATTGCATTACATGCACTGCACCAGGATGTGCATGTATCGCAGATAATCTAGCTGTCACAAGAAGAACAAAGCAAGAACATGACCATAACTTACACCAATTGATGCAAGCGGCATGTAAGGAAGGGCCAGTGGACCCTTCAGCAATCTTAAATGTGACATAAACATGCAACAAAGCAATTTCTTTGGCCCTATTCATTGAAGTGCTGGTATACGTCCTGACCCTAGTAAACTAGAGGATATTCATGCCACGCAAACACACCAGGATAAGGAAGATCTTCAAAGATGCTTAGGTCTCTTTAATTTCTTGTCTCCTTACATTTCCAATTTCACACAAGGATCATGTTATTTAAGGGAATTGTGGAGAAAGGAGGTGTCTTTTCCATGGCACAAGGACCACCAACATCTCTTCAAGGCACTGAAACAGTCATTATCAGAAGAGTCAGTGTAGCACTTTTACGATCCTAGGGGGATAACCACCTTAATGGTTGACGCAAATGGTTGGGAGTATGCATATTACAAAAAGATAAACCTATTGCATTTGCTTCAAAATCCCTATCTATGTTGCAATTATGCATTTTCACACCCATTTATTCAGCAAGAGATTTGTGGTGGAAACCAACCATAAGCCACTGGAGATGTTTTGGAGGAAACCATTGACCAGCACACCACCGAGATTGCAGCATCTCTTCATAAAGATCCAAGGTTACGACTGTGAGATTAGGTACAAACCTGGTAATCTCAGATACACTTGAGTAGATTGTCTAATCCAGTGAAGACAGTAGATACATCTTCAAATCTATAGATTGACTTGATCAACATTGAACTTTAAGATGCTCTATAAATTTACTTGTTGCATTTTGCACAAATGTCAGCAACTATAAGAGCAAACAGCTAGAGTTTCTACATTACAGGATCTCTAGAAAACCATCTTTGAAGGATGGGCTGTCTCCATTCAGGATGTTCACAAACGCATGAGACCTTTTTGGCCTTATTGGCATCAGCTAGGCATCTCCTGAGGAATCATTTTTTAAAGGTAAGCAGTTAATAGTGAAAGGAAGATAGAAGAACAAATATGTAGGCAAATTTCTGCTTGTAAGAACAAGAGGGCAATAATAGTAGGAGACTTCAACTATCCTAATATCAACTGGGATTCAAACAATATAAGGGGTACTGAGGGAGAAAAATTCATGCAATGTGTCCAGGAAAAGTTTTTCAACTAATTAGTGACAAACCCAACGAGAAGAGATGCAATTCTAGACTTAGTCTTGTGGAACGAAGAAGGGCAAGTGGATGAAGTGACAGTTGCCGACCATATCGGGATCACAATTCAGTTAGATTTAGCATTACCATGGAAAAGGACAGAGATAAGGCAGGAGTATAAGTCTTGAACTGGGGGAAGGCAAATTTTGCAGTAATGAGAAGGGACTTGGCTGAGGTGGACTGGACAGCACTGCTGGAGGATAAAACAGTGGAAAACCAGTGGGAAGCACTAAAAAGCGAGATCCTAATTGTACAAAGTAGACATGCCCCCTGCAAAAATAAGAGTGGCACTGCCAAATCTAGACCCCCCTGGTTATCCAGAGGAATACAGGGGAAGATCAAACAGAAAAATAAAGCGTACGATAGGCACAAAGAACTAAGCACTGTAGATAGCCTAGACGAATATAGGAAGTGCAGAGACGAAGTAAAAAAGGAAATAAGGAAAGCAAAGAGAGGGCATGAAAAAAGATTAGCAAGTAAAGTCAAAGATAACCCAAAGATGTTTTACCAATACATTAATGCTAAAAGGTTAGTTAAGGAAAAAGTGGGACCTATCAGAGATGAAAATGGAAACTTGTGTGTAGATGCAGAGGCTGTGGGAAGGGTTTTGAATGAATATTTTGTCTCCGTGTTTACTAAGGAAAGGGAGGATGTAGATATAGTAGTCCAGGAGGAACACTGCGAGATATTGGATGGGATAGTCATGAGAGAGGAAGTACTCGAAGGGTTGAAATCCTTGAAAGTCGATAAGTCAGCAGGGCCAGATGGATTGTTTCCGAGGCTGCTGAAGGAAGTCAGGGAGGAGATAGCAGATGCTCTGAGGATGATTTTCCAATCTTCACTAGATACAGGGGAGATACCGGAGGACTGGCGAAATGCAAATGTAGTCCCATTGTTTTAAAAGAGATCAAAGGAAATGTCAAATAATTGTAGGCCGGTTAGTCTTACATTGGTGGTGAGCAAATGAGTAGAATCAATCCTGAGAGATAGGATTAACTGTCATGTGGAAAGGCATGGACTAGTCAGGGATGGTCAGCATAGATTTGTTAAAGGAAGGTCTTGCCTCACAAATTTGATTGAATTTTTTGAGGAAGTGACAAGAAGGGTTGATGAAGGTAGTGCAGTAGATGTTGTGTACATGGATTTTAGCAAGGCATTTGACAAGGTCCCACACGGCAGATTGGTCAGGAAAGTAAAAGCCCATGGGATTCAGGGTAATGTGTCAACCTGGATAAAAGGTTAGCTTTGTAACAGGAAACAAAGGATAATAGTCGATGGATGCCCTTGCGAATGGAAAGTTGTCTCAAGTTCCACAGAGCTCAGTGTTGGGACCCTTGCTGTTTGTGTTATATATTAACGATTTGGACGTGAACGTGGGGGGCATGATTGGGAAATTTGAGATGACACAAAGATTGGCTGAGTAGTGGATAGTGTAGAGGATAGCCATAATCTCCAAAATGATATAGATGGGTTGGTGGAGTGGGCGGTAAAGTGGCAGATGGATTTTAACAGAGAAGTGTGAGGTCATACATTTAGGGACGTCAAATAGTTACAGGGATTACACAATAAATGGGAATATACTACGAGGGGTAGATGAAGTGAGAGATCTTGGCGTACAAGTACACAGGTCCCTGAAGGCAGCAATTCAAGTAGACAAGGTTGTAAAGAAGGCATATAGAATGCTCTCCTTCATTGGCAGAGGTATAGAATATAAAAGTAAGGATATAATGTTGGAATTGTATAAAACATTGGTGAGGCCACAACTGGAGTATTGTGTGCAGTTCTGGTCACCACATTACAGGAAGGAGGTAATAGCTCTGGAGAGAGTGCAGAGGAGGTTTACAAGAATGTTGCCAGGGTTAGAAAAGTGTAGCTATGAGGAGAGATTGGATAGGTTGGGGTTGTTTTCCTTAAAACAAAGAAGGCTGAGAGGTGACTTGATTGAGGTGTACAAATTTATGAGGGGAATAGATAGAGTGGACAGGATAAAATTGTTTCCCTTGGTGGAGAATTCTAGAACCAGGGGACAAAGATTCAAGATAAGTGGCAGAAGGTGTAGGTGGGACATGAGGAAGAACTTTTTTACGCAGAGGGTAGTGGGTGTCTGGAATTCGCTGCCCAAGTTGGTGATAGAGGCAGAAACTCTAAACTCTTTTATAAAGTACCTGGATCTGCACCTTAAGTGCTGTAAGCTGCAGGGCTATGGGCCGGGTGCAAGAAGGTGGGATTAGAAAGGGCACCTGGGTGTCCTCGGGCTGGCATGGACAAGATGGGCCGAATGGCCTCCTTCTGTGCTGTAACTTTTCTATGGTTCTTCATCACTCTCACATGGGCATACATCAGACAAGAAGATACACATGAGAGACAATCTATTGGCTGGGTATGAACAATGACATTGAAGTCATTGTTAAGAAGAGCGAGGCATGTCAAGAGAATATGTTAAGTCAGCACAAGGAATCACTTCCACTACATGAAGTTTCTACTCATCCTTGGCCCAAGCTTGCTTCCAACCTTTTCCATGCACTGATTTCTTAGTCGTCATTGACTACTTTTCCAAATACCCCATCATCTGTCAATTGCACAATATATCAAAAGCAACGGTAGCATGCATTCTAATTGATATTTTTAGTTTATTTGGCGCACCCAGAAAGATCATCTCATACATACGAACATTAGGAGCAGGAATAGGCCACTCGGCCCCTCAAGCCTGCTCCGCCATTCAATAAGATCATGGATGATCTGAATGTAACCTCAGCTCCACATTCCTGCCTACGCCCAATAACCTTTCACCCCCTTTGTTAATCAAGAATCTATCTAACTCAGCCTTAAAAATAGCTCAGACGGCAGTCATCAATTTATTGGTAAGCCGTCCCAGGATACGTGTGAGAAATGGAATATTGATCACACTATTTCTTCTCAATGCCCTAGATCTAAATACCTGTCCAAAAAAATGATTCATACGGTGGAATCCCTAATTCTCAAATGTAGACAGACCAAATAAGATCCTGACATTGCTCTGTTACACCTGAGAGCAGCACCTCTAAGTGCAACCATTCCATCACTGGGGGAACTCACGTTTGGCAGAGCAGTGTGAATCAATCTAACTAGTCTTCCCCACCGTAATGCCTCAGAAGCTGGAGAGCAGCTTTTTAAAAAAAGAGCAGGGGAGAATGGCCAATGTGCATGACAGGAATGCAGGCACAGACTTCCCAAGCTTACAACTGGGACAAGTTTGAATCCAAGATCCCACAGATGGTACGTGGCAACCAGCCAGAGTGACAAGGATCTGTTCAGAGCTGAGATCCTATGAAGTCATCACACAGAACAGTACAATGCTGAGGCGTAACTGAACACAAATCCTCAATCACTGTGCAGTCCTATTGCATCCAGAACAAGGTCCCATCCCACGATCAATATCCAAAAGTGACACTCCCACAAGCCACTGTGAGAAGATGATGAGACCACCAGGCAATGTTACAATCACTAAATCTTCCTGTTGACGAAGGCTGACCCGCTGGCACCTAGATGGCCACATGTATGCAGTCGATTGCACCCTGGATGCGGGGGAACCCAGCAATCACTGCAAAGCCTCTGGCTCGCTCTGCCTGGCTGGCCTCATCCGTATGGAAATGAATGAATGTCATTACCCACCTAAGCAGAGCGTCTGTCACCAGCTTGACGCAACTGTGGACAGCTGATTGGGAGACTCCACACAGATCCCCCACTGACCCCTGGAAAGAGCTGGAGCCATAGAAGTTGAGGGCCACAGTGACCTTCAGAGCCACTGGCATGGGGTGTCCACCCACACAGTCGGAGCTGATCTCAGGCCCAATCATCTAACAGATGGAGGTCACTGTCTCCCTGGAGAGGCGGAGCCTCCTTCAGCATTGCACCTCTGACATATTGAGGTAGCTGCATCACCGCCTGTAAACCCTGGCAGCAGGATAGTGGCATCTTCTGCGGCCCCTTCTGCCTTGGACTACCAACCGGCCCTGCGCTTGCCCTTCTCCTCCCACAGGTCGCTCCCCTGGAAGCTGAATAGGGACACCTGGCCTCCTCTCCCTCCTGCCCCTCTCTTCCTCCTCAGAGGAGGTGCCGCCAGCAGAGACCACAATCCCCATTACCAGGGTAACAGAAGGCTGCCTGATACCTGGAAGGGTCCACACAGTCTGAATTCTCCAAAGTCCTTGGAGACACCAAGGAGTCCTGAAATGAAGCCTGGAAATGCTAACAATGAAGCCCTGAACAGAGATGAAGCTGCCATATACCAATAAGTCACCAGCAGCAAACTATCTACCAAATTCCTCACTACTCACACTGACGATTCTGCTGGCCCTTTTTATGCCGCCAGTGGATAAGGTTTTTGAAATTGTTGGCTGGCCGCCTGCCTGTTTTGCCCATGAGACGAGCGTGAAATCGCATGGGCAACGAAAAGTTGGTGTCAATTGACTTTTTACTGGCCTTAACTGGCCTCTCAATTAATAGCGGGCGCAGCTCTGGGACCCTTGTGCACCTGCCGAGCAAAATATCGCACGAGTTTGCGATGATGTCGGGACGCTCGAGCACATCGGGCATGCGCCCGCATGCTGGGCGAAAAATTCTGCCCAAGGTGGGTTGCTGTGGTATGCCTTTAGAACATAAGAACATAAGAACCAGGAGCAGGAGTAGGCAATTCAGCCCCTCGAGCCTGCCCCGCCATTCATTATGATCATGGCTGATCTCAGTTTGGCCTCAACTCCAATTTCCCGCCCTCTCCCCATAACCTTTCAACCCATTACTAATTAAAAATCTGTCTATCTCCTCCTTAAATTTATTCAGCGTCCCCGTATCCGCTGCACTCTGAGGTAGTGAATTCCACAGATTCGCAGCCCTTTGAGAAAAGTAATTCCTCCTCATCTCTGACTTAAATCTACCGCCCCTTAGCCTAAAACTATGGCCTCTCATTCTAGAATGCCCCATAAGGGGAAGCATCCGCTCCACGTCTACTTTGTCTATCCCCTTTAGCATTTTATATACCTCAATTAGATCTCCTCTCATCCTTCTAAACTCTAGTGAGTATAGGCCTAAACTGCTCAATCTCTCCTCATAAGACAAGCCCCGCATCTCTGGAATCAATCTAGTGAACCTCCTCTGAGCCACCTCCAGTGCAACTACATCCTTCCTCAAGTAAGGGGACAAAAACTGAGCACAGTGCTTGAGGTGCAGTCTCACCAATGCCTTGTACAGTTGCAACAATGCTTCCCTATTTTTATACTCTATTCCTTTAGCAATAAATGCCAAAATTCCATTTGTCTTCCTTATTACCTGCTGTACCTGCATACTAGCTTTCAGTGATTCATGCACGGGGACACCCAGATCCCTCTGCACTGAAGCATTCTGAAGTTTCTCTCCATTTAAATAATAATTCGCCTTTTTATTCTTCCGACCAAAATGGATAACCTCACACTTATCCACGTTAAACTCCATCTGCCAAATTTTGGCCCATTCACCTAACCTGTCCATATCCATTTGTAAATTTCTTATTTCTTCATTGCAACTTACTTTCCCACCTATTTTGGTGTCATCTGCAAATTTAGCTATAGCACCTTCTGTCCCTGAATCCAAGTCATTAATATAGATTGTAAATAGTTGGGGCCCAAGGACCGAACCCTGTGGCACCCCACTAGTTACAGCTTGCCATCCAGAAAAAGACCCATTTATCCCGAATTCCTGCTTTCTGTTGGTTAGCCAATCCTCTAACCAAGCTAATATATTACCCCTAACTCCGTGTGATCTTATCTTGTGTATTAATCTTTTGTGCGGCACCTTTTCAAAGGCCTTCTGGAAGTCCAGATTTACTACATCTACAGGATCCCCATTGTCCACTTTGCTTGTCACATCTTCAAAGAACTCTAGCAAATTAGTCAAACACGATTTACTCTTCATAAAACCATGCTGACTCTGATGGATTGCATTTTGACTTTCCAAATGCCCCATTACTACTTGCTTAATAATGGATTTAAGGATATGACTGTATACACATCGCTAGCAGGTAAATGATGCAATGTATCATGTGGTTCAGCTTTAGTCTCACTGCATGCAGTGAGCAGACAACAGCTGAGACATGTTTCCAAGTTCTGTAACAATGTAAGACTGCTAGCATCTATTTGATACTTAATAAATGAACCTATAAATAATATGTTTACCAATCCCTTGTATGGTTTGTGCCTTCATGTTTATATAGCAAATAAGCTTTTAGAGTAAGGGGTTAATAAGACAATGATGTTAATGATGATGTAAACATGACATCAGGGTCAGATGACCAAGAGGCTCCAGAGAGCAAGACACAGAACAGTTTGTATCTGGATAATAATGTACTTACCATGAGGTCTTTGTAAATAGTTCTGAATAAATGGTTTAAAGAAAAACTATATACTGACCATCTTCAAATCACTCATTGAGTAAGTAAAACCTCGTCAAAACAAAGCTGAAGGACTTATTTTCCAAGATCATAACAATCATTTGCAGCAGTATTGTTGCAGAACCTTAATGGGGTGCAAAATTGCCCGATTTTCTCCAAAATTCTGATCACCCCGCCAATCATCTGGCTTTACTCCTCACCAGCCAATTAGAATTTCAGGGTTAGGATTTTTTAAAAAGTACTACTGAGTCTGGCCAGAATTTCTGGCCTGTTCAATAGCAGAAGCCCCCAGACATGCTCCCAAACTTGCAAAGACCTTCTACTCATGGATCCTGATCCAAGTCACACAAACTTGAGTGGAGCTAACCGCTTGATGTATTTTTCCTTTAAGATTGCACCCCTATCTTTGGGTGTCCAATAACAAAAGCCTTGCATTTAAATAGCAGCTTTAAAGTAGTAAAATATCCCAAGGTTCTTTGAGCGCAGCCTGGACTGCAGGGTGGTGCCCACAGTTGGCCCTGTTGGTGAGCTCATGCCAACTCCTCACTGAGAAGTGCCTGGATGTAGGAAATCTGAATGAAAGGGTTTTTTTTAATAATATTCATTCATGGGATGTCAGCATAGCTGGCAAAGCCAGCGATTATTTCCTATCCTAAAGGCCCTTGAGAAGGTGGTAGTGAGCTATCTTCGTGAATACAACTGAGTGACTTGCCAGGCCATTTCAAAGGACAGTTAAGAATCAATTACATCACTGTCGGTCTGAAGTCATATGTAGACTAGGCTGTGCAAGGTCAGCAGACTTCTTTCCCTAAAGGACATTAGGGAACCAGTTGTGTTTTTACAATAACCTGGTTGTTTCATGGTCACCAGCCTGACACTAGTTTTTTAAAATTCCAGATGTATTTAAAACACTGAATGTAAATTCCCCAGCCGCTGTTGTGAGACTTGAACATTGTCTCCAGATCGTTAGTCCAGTGTCCACTGTGCCATCATACCCCTCCATACCCATTTCTATCCCTCACCCTGTGTCCCCTAAATCGATGGTTTTGTACAGCCGGACAGAGGCTCTGTCCCTACAAGGTCACCCCAGGATCTTCAGCCTGCAGCCAGGAGCCAGTGAAGTTTGCAGATGTTCCAGCGGATTCCTGCTGAAGTTAAAGCAGGTGAAATTCTAATTGGCTGGTGGGGAGTAAAGCCAGATGCTCAGCGGGGTGATCAGAATTTTGGAGAAAATTGGGCAATTTTGCACCCCATTAAGGGGTACAACACTGCTGCAAATGATTGTTGTGTTCTTAGAAAATAAGTCTATCGAAACAAAATGAGATTGTTTATATTTTAAAGGTAAAACTATTTTACACTTTTAGTACAATGTTGTGTACAATTCAAGTTTTCATTGCAAGCACTCAAATGTAGCATTTTCCTGGGTGGTTGGGGACCTTGAGCTGATTGAAGCATGCAAGTGTTGCCCAGTGCTTTAATCAGAAATCTCTGTTCTCTATTCCAGCTTGGAATCTGGGGATTTAGACGTTGTATCCACAGTAATTTTAGATCAGTGCTTCCTTGTATGCCATACGTCTTGGGACTGTAAACCTAAAGAGGATAATATTTTTTGTGGAATCATCAAAAGAAATTGTTACACTGTCAGGAAGGAATTGTAAGCTTGAATTAATGACACCGTTTTTGTAGGTGAGTAATGTTCGCTAAGAAGGGTTATATTGTTAGATGCTTCCTTTGAAATTCATATAAATTTGAAGTTTTGTTAGCAGCATAAAGGTTCTATTGTAAAACAACAAGCCAGCAGACGTTGTACAATAGGCATGGGAAATGTTGCATGGAAAGCTAATGGTAGAAATATGATCCTCCATATTCATAAAGGGGAACTTTAACATTTTAAAATGTTTGTTCATGAAAATCCAAACTGTTTATTTCTAATTTTGTTTGAAATTAAATAGCACAGAACTTTCCTTTTTCCAGTCCTACTTGGGCCTCGCCCTCATCTCTTTTTCTGGTACATTGATGACTGTAATGGTGCCATTTCCTACTCTCGCCCCAAATTGGAAAATTTAATCAACTTTTCTTCCAACTTCAGCCCTTCTGTCATCTTCAAATGGTATATCTCCAACTCTTCCCTTCCTTATTTCTCTGTCTCCATTTCTGTGGATAGGTTATTAATGAATATTCACTATAAGCCCAAAGCTATGTCCACTGCACTTCATCATGCCCTGCTTCCTGAAAGGACTCCATTCCATCACTCCCGTTCTTCCATCTCCACCACATCTGTCCTGGTGATAGAGCTTTTGATACCAGCACTTCTGATATGTCTTCCTTTTTCCTCAAATGAAGATTTTCCCCCTGAGCTTGATGAGCTCTTGACTGTGTCTGTCCCATTGCCCACACTTCTCTGCACGTCTCTTCTCCTCCCTCCCAGAATTACGATAGGGTTCCCCTTGTCCTCACCTTCCACCCCAACAGCCTCAGTATTGAACAGATTACCCTCTAACATTTCCACCACCTCCGGCGTGATGTTATCACAAAACGCATCACCTTCTCCCCTCCCCTTTCAGCATTCCAAAGTCACCATTCCCTCTGCGACACCCTGGCCCCTCCTCAATCACTCTAACACCTTGTCTGTTTTCCATGCAAGCACAGGAGATGCAACACCTGTCCTTTTACCTCATCCCTTCTCATCAGCCAAGGCCCCAAACACCCCTCCTAGGGGAAACAGTGATTTACCTGTACTTCTTTCAAAATACTATACAGCATACGCTGTTCACATTGCAGTCTCCTCTACACTGGGGAGGCCAAACATAGACATGGTAACCACTTTGCAGAATACCTCCCTTCAGCCTTCAAGCATAATCCAAGCTTCTGGTCACCTGTCATTTTTATTCCCCACCTTGCTCTCACGTTGACCTCTCTTTCCTCGGGCTTCCTGCGGTGTTCCAATAAAGCTCAACATAAGCTCGAGTAATAGCCCCTCATCTTTCGATTAGGCACTTTACAGCCTTCCAGTCTCAACTTCGAGTTCAACAATTTCAGACCTTAGCCTTTGCCACACTTTGTTTCCTTTTTCTTTGCAGGTTTTTATTTTACTCTTGTTTTTCTCTTGTTTTTGCTTTCGGGCAGCAGCTGTTCATCATTCTGCCACTCTTCTGGACACATCTTCATTTGTCCCATTAGCACTGCATTTTATCCTGCACCACCAACTCTTTTGTCATTTAATCTTTCCTGTCTTCTGCCCTATCACAGAGATTCCCTTTTGTTCTTTTCCCATCCTCTCCGCTTTTACTTACTTAAAATTTATTAAATTTCTAACTTTTCTCAGTCCTGATGAAAGGTCATCAATTTGAAATGTTCTTTATGTTCCTCTGTCCAAAGATGGTACTAACCTTCTGAGTATTACCAACAGTTTCGGTTTTTATAACAATTCAGTATTCTTGTTTGCTGTCACAGCAAAGAGAACCAGTTTGCTTTGTTTAGACGAATTCCGGTTATCATCATGAAATCAGAATTAATCCCGACAGTTCTTATGTTTGGAATTTCTCTGCAATAGAATTGAGAGCTGAATCCTACATAGTTAAGAATTGGAAGCTTCTTGTGGGTGGGCTGTAGGGGTGATAACCCTCTATAATTATCTTGGAGTCTCTAGAAGTGGAAGATTAACCTCCAGGCCAAACCAGGAGAAAAATCATTGGGGCAATAAGCAAAATGTGTTTTTTTCCCCTTTTATTTTGAACAGTCCCATTTCTTTGTCAGAAAAGAATTGGAGATGAGAAAGGGAATAATATGCAAGATTAGTCCAATTGGGTGACAAACAGATTGTTCCCTCTGGACTAATGGCAGGAGTGTGGATCGAGTCAGTTCAGTGTGGGAGGTTATTTGATGAATTCTCTAGGATACACCCAAACAGAGGTGGCAATGCTATTGTGTTGAGCCAAGTTACCATCTTACTGGACTCAGTCAGACTGCATACAAATATCACAAAATGAAGAGATCGATAGGACTCTCTTTTCCCCCTACACTCCTTAAAAGCTACCTCTTTTCCCAGGCTTTTCGTCATCTGCCCTAATGTCTCCTTATATACCTCAGTGTCAAATTTTACTTTATCATGATCATGTGAAATGCCTTTGGACATTTCACTAGGTTAAAGATGCTTGATAAATGCAAGTCGTCGTTGTTGAAGAGTTACAAAATGTACACACGTATTGGAATTCCATGTGATGAGTTGTGCTGCATTTACACCAATGGAAACTGAGTTGTGTCATTGTATCTCTTTAAAATGTGATTGCAATTTTTCAAGGGCCACTCACGTGATTTCCTGCTCCCGATCCTTCAGCGGGTTCTCAGTGTCAGCTTTCGTGTTGGATGAGAACTTTCCGCAAATAAGCAATTTGAACTGACCTCTGAAAGTCTTGCAAGGTCAGCTCAGTTGAATATGAACAAGAGCACTGTTCTGCCTCACCGCTTATGTATCTTTATCAGAAAATCTACCCATATAGTCCAATACATCACTGAAACAGAGTGAGTAAACTTCCTTCAGGTGCTACACAGAAATATCCAACACCAACCTGCTGGCACTTTGAATGTGAGATTAAACTAGTTCACAAATGAATGTTTTAATTTTTTCATTGCCTGGCCAGCTAGACATGAATTGTTTGGGCATTGGAATATAGGCAAACCAAACAGATGAACCTCAACCAGTTGATGTATCACAAACAATGATAAATGATGCAGGGAATAAAAATGTCAAATTGGTCCGCTTGGTTGGAAAGTGTTCTTTCAAAGGTTGGATTTAAGGAACACAGCTGAATCTTACTAGAGTTATAACTAACCTAGGAATCTTTGGTGCTGTTACTGTGTGTGAAGAGAAAAATTATTGTGCTTGGCAGTGCTGCTATCCATCACTACTGTAAGCATAAACTTTCAGTGAGAAATAATCTGCACCTTCAATATTGATCATAAATAATGGTAGGATTTTGATTTTGGAAATGGCATTACCACAATACAATCAGGGCAATATCATATTGTCACTTGTATGAAAAGTATTTTACTATCAGATGATTTTCTTAGAAGATTGCTAGTGTTAAATGGTTGACAAGTTAATTTTTTTGTGTATGGCAATAGCAACTTCTGTCCAACAAGGACAGATTCTTTTACACCAGCATGTAACACAAAATTACTTAACCCTAAATCTCTGTTCATGTTTAACCTAACAGTTTATTCATTCAGAGTAGTTCATCCTTTAACAGACTGTCTTGGAGATTAGATGTGATTTTCAAATTGTCTATTATATTGTTTGCCTTTATTGAAAATACAATAAAGTTATTAAAAAAACACAACTGGTTTCCAACAACTTGCTGTTGGGATTTTTATTCATATTTGTTATCTGTTTTGTCACTCTATATTCCCCGTCAGCCATACCAGGAAGATAGCTCAGAGCATGAACTTCTCCCCCAGTACCTGCCACTACTGTGACAAACACAAAATACTGTGGATATTGGAAATCTGAAGTAAAAACAGAAAATGCTGGAAACATTCAGTAGCTCAGGCTTCATCTGTGGAGAGCGAAACAGAGTTAACATTTCAGGTCAATCCCCTTTTGAACTGGAAGATGTTAGAGAAGAGCAGTTTTTAAGTAAGTACAGAGCCAGGGAAGATTGGAGGTGGAGTTGAGGTGTGGGGATGCAGGGAAGAACAAAGGGGAAGGTGTGTGGAAGGGCAAACAGTGCTCTCCAGCTGTTTTACCCAACTGTTGGTTCAATTTAACCATTTGGAACCTCTAGGCTGGAATGGAGGAGTCTTCCTGGGGAAAAGGGCGGAGGAAGTTGGCAAGTTGGATAACTGGAGGAGGCGTGGACTGGTGTTTGGGTGGGTATAGTAATTATAGTTTGGAGAAATGTTGTACTGTAGTTTTCAGAATAATCCTGCGTTGTAAGATCACATGATCTGTGTAAACCAATGTGTTAGCAGCGTGGGAAACCTCTAGGAGAGTACTTCTTTAGTTATAGAGTTTGATGCACACATGTAGTTGCTGCTGCTGTCTTGAAAATAAAGTTAAATGTTTCCACTAAGAAACATTGTCTGAAGATCAACTCTATAACAAACTGGCGACGAGGATAAATCAGATTTGGTGCCGTAACTCGCCCAGCAATTGTGAGTATCAAAGTTCGTTAAAAATAAAAGATATACTCATCCAAAATGCCACAGTTTGGCAGAATGAATCCCTTTGAGCCAGCCATAAACAATTGCTCTCAATATATAGAGTGCCTTGCATTCTCCTTTCAAGCAAACAAAATCATGGGGGAGGGAAAGAGGAGAGCAATTCTCCTGATTATTTGTGGGAGTAAGACCTACAGTTTAATTCGAAGCTTAATGGCCTCCAGTGCCCCAGATTCAAAAACTGAATTAGTAGACCTTGTTAAGGGACCTTTTCAACCCAAGCCCTCATTCACAATGCAGAGGTTCAGGTTCAATTCATGGAATAGAGCCCTGGGAGGGACAATTGCTACCTACGTGGCAAAATTAAAACAACAAACGGAGCATTGCGATTTCGGTAAAACCCTGAATGACATGCTTAGAGATCGTTTAGTATGTAACCTGCAGGAAGATACTGTTCAGCGAAGATTGCTGGCGCAAGCGAATTTTGATTTTAAGAAAGCGTTAGAAATAGCACTGGTGATAGAAAGTGCCAAAAGGGATTCACAAGCAATTCGAGGGGCGCAAAATGGCACCGTTCTCCTAGTTGGGTGGGAATAAACAGCCAAAAGTGGCACATAAAGCCGGGACACTGCCACAAAGTGGGAAACAGCTAAACGAAGTGGCTAACCGAAAAATGAGAGGAAACAGCTTAGCAACTAAATTGAAAAATAACTTTCTTCGACGTGGAAACAATCATTCTTTCGCGATTGGCAATTTAGAAACGTAGAATGTTATTTTTGTCACAGAAGTGGACACATAATTAGACAGGGCAAAGCGAGATTTAAATAGCCTCCAAACAACAAACTAAGTCCAATTAAGTCTATAGTGTAGAAAAGCCAGAAACAACCAATTCTGACGTTTATTCATTATTCAACATGAAAGTTGGGAAGACGGGCCAATATTTGTTACAGTGCAAGTAAATGGTAAACCCTTAAAAATGGAAGTAGACACTGGTGCTTCTACCACTGTGATAGGAGAGCACACTTTCAGATGTTTGAATAAAGGTGACCAGCAATTACATTCGGAACAAACATCTGCCAGGTTGAAAATGTACACAGGTGAAGAAATCCAAGTGAAAGGTATCACCAGAGTAACAGTTCATCTCAGACACCAATCGTCACATCTACCAGTGATGGTATTAGAAGGCAGAAGACCAAGCCTTCTAGGTCGAAATTGGCTGAGGGACATTAATCTTGATCGACGAATGGGATTTCAAAAGGAAGCTGGAAAAGTTCCTGTCTTGAAAGAGGAACAAGGCAAAGTACTTCAGAAAGAGCCTGGAGAGTACAAGGACCACAACAGGAAGAAAAAGGAGTGTGCAAGCATCCAGCAACCTGAAGAAATGAAGACTGCCTTAAAAAATGACATGAAAGAACAGCAGAAGAAACCCAGAGAGACTCTGCTGAATGACAGAGTTCAAGATGAAGTGCGCGAACTTCGCAAAGAAAAGGAAAACCTGTTGAAAGACCTTCACATACTACATGGATTCCCCTGGTCAAAATTGTGCCTCTAAAAAGTTATGAAGAGAAACAGGAACAATTTAACACCTCTCTGAACAAACTTGAAGAACTAGTTTGCAGAGAAGACGCAGCAATGTTCATGTTTCCAGGAGGAAGCCAACAGACATAAGGAGGAGACAGAAGAGCTGAAGAATCAGCTAAATGAAGCTAAAGGAGCTTTGAAAGCATTAGTCGAAGAGCTTTCCAAGATGCCAGTAGATAATGAAGTCATGGGTAGCTCAACTACTGAACTAAGACAAGTTGAGATTGCACATGAGAGAAGTCTGGCTGAGGGAAGTCAAAAAGAATGCCAAGACTAAATTCTGTGGCAGAAAGAAGAAGACACATAGAAAGAGGATGCAGAATTACTGATAAAGCACCGACTTTAAAAAAAAAATCAAAATCATACTGTGTGGGATTCAGCATTGCTCAAAATCCTGATTTTGTGAATCATTCTAGAACTCTGGGTCAGAGGCAACCCATGACTATGCCATTTGTTCACTTGCAACTACCAGAATTACCATACATAAACACTGGTCAAACACAAGCCAATCCAGCGGCACAAGTACCAGTACCATTTGCTTACTCAAGAGTTCCAAAAATGCCTCTATCTTTTTACCAAGGCACTGTCTTTGTACAAGACTAAGCCTAATATTTCCCAATTTGGAGGGGAGGACAAAGAGAAGTCAATGGAACCAAAAAGCGACTCATGACTTACATAGTCGTGAGCGACAATTTACTGTTGGAGAAAGCATATGTAACGAATTTCAGTGGAGGACCGAAGTGGTTACCTAATAATGTGAGTCCTGTGACCATTGTCGTACCACGTGGAAGTGGAGGGCCGGGTCACCCATAAGTATGTAGATCATTTAAGAAAATGAAAGATACCCCAACAAAATGATGTTCTACCTGTAGCCATTACTGAACCAGTGGTTCCTGTTGAAGTTGTTCAACCAAGGACAGATATGCCCAATGTGTCTGTCAGAGTGGATGACACTGAAAAGCATGTGCCTTATGAGGTACCTGATGTTAATGCGATTCCAGAGATTGGGCTTCCTACAAAAGAACCTGAAGCCGTGAAGGTTCCACGCAGATCAGGAAACCACCTGAAAGACTGAACTTGTAATTTCATGACCTGTGTAAATAATGTAATGTTATCAGATAAGTATCCTTGTAAATACAAAATGTACAGAAAAGTCAAAGGGGGAGGAATGCAGTAATTATAGTTTTGGGAAATGTTGGACTGTAGCTTTAAGAATGATCCTGTGTTGTAAGATCACATGATCTGTGTGAACCAATGTGTTAGCAGCACGGGGAACCTCTACAGGGAGAGCTCTTCTTTAGTTATGGCGTTTGATGCACACATGTAGTTGCTGCTGCTGTCTTGTAAATAAAGTTAAATGTTTCCACTAAGGAAAGTTGGCTGTAGATCAACTGTATAACAGTGGGGATTCCCTTTTGGTTCACAGCCAGCAGTGTGATCCATACCCCTGGGGTCTACTTGACTTTCTTCCACCATACTGCTGGGCCATAGGAAATTTTTTGCTTTGCCAGATTTTCCATGTTGCTCTCCTACTGTTTTTCTGTTGCCATGCATTACCTGCTGAGTATTTACAACATTTTCTGTTGTCCTGCCCAGTGTAGGCATCTCATATTCAGAACTTTAAACATGGACTGCATTCAGCACATAATTTTCTGGAACTGTCTTTTATTTAAAAATGGACACTAACGAGACTGCAAACTTGGCTGCCGAACATCAAGTGATTTTTGCAGAACAGACCCATCTCCCACTGTCTCTTGTTCATTGTATAACCATGGGTGGACACTAGTAGTTGATAGTGTGACTGAAACTGTCTTCTTTTATCACAAGAACCAGAGAGGAACTGGCCAGTCTGCAAAGAACACAGCAAGACACAATAGCTGCAGAAAAAGGCCATAACATCCATGCATTTTAACAAACTGGAGACTGCTACATCTTAACGTCTCCCAGCCATTCCTTTTGAGAGTCCACCAGAACAGAAGCTCGACCTCCTGGTAGGAAAGCCACAAGTGAACATGGTCTGCTGAAATATCCATCTCTTCAAGGACAGCAATGCTGATATATGACTCCAGCTATTGAAACCACCTAGACCACCCTTTCAAAGTGAACTGCCTTCTTCACTGGGCTCGCAACAACTGCTTTTCCTATGACAGGCCAAACACGTGAACTATAAGATATTCTTTTGTAAAAGTGCACTATCCTTTTGAAATGTATCTTTTTTGACTGTGTGTTTGTGTGAGTGAGTAAGGTAACATTTAGACTTTTGGGGTAAATGTGTGAATAAATAATCCTCTTTATTTAAAACCACAGAAGCTTGCTGCTGATTATTTAAGTATTGACCACACACTCAGGGTAAGAAACATGCACACTTTCCTTTCCAAACAAACAAAAAGGGAAAGGGTCCAAGGGTTTTAGTTTGCTCCTGTCCCTGTCTGTAACACTGTTGTTAATATTTCAGATCAATGGAAGATGTTAGAGACGAACTGCTCTTAGCTGTGAATGGTTACGGCAGGATTGTGGTGGAAGAAAGCCAGGAGGACCCCAAGGTGTGGAGAATAAAAACAGAAAATGCTGAAAATACCCCACAGATCACCAGCATCTTCTAGTTCTGATTGAAAGGCTATTGATCTGAAGTGCTAAGTCTCTTTCTCTCTCCACAGATGCTACCCGATAAGCTAAGGGTTTTCCAGCATTTCCAGTTTTTTTCTGGGTAGAATGTTATCTTTAGGATGGCCTGATCCACAGTAAGACAAAGAAACCTGAAAATTTCTTGTTAATCTTGGTGGACCATCAGTTAACTCGTCCTCTTCTTTCCTAACTGGTGGGATAGTTCTGTTCATGTTGCCACATGGTGCACACTTGGAGCTTTCTAGGTTTATCAGCTGCTGGAATATTTTTGCCTCGGCGAATCAGAGGAGCCGTTGCCCTCCCACCGAAATGCATCATTTCATTCACTTCATTCCTTGTGAGGTCTTGCTCACTGCTTTCTAATTGATATAAAATCTGCATTTTAACAGATGTGCAAAAGCTATGGGAGATGGTACTCTAGGCAGTAAAAGTGATTTGTGCGCCATGTTCACAAAAATATGACATTAGCCTTTTACTGACAGTTGTTCTGTCTAAGCTCCATTAATCTGGTCCAGCATATCATTTTAACAGTGCCTCGTTGTTCTATTCTGATTTTGTGCCTTTAGCTCCAGAACTCAGCAGTTGTTACCAAATTGAACATGGGTTATATTTGCCTAGTGTTTATGTCCTAGAACTTTGCCTTTGATTTGATGATGGTTCAAAGGATTTGATCACACGGTTGATAAACCAGCTTTCCTAAGTCAGATTGTTATAAAACTTTATTGCACTAGAAATTTAATGATTGTTTTAGTAATCAGAAAAGACTTCCACTTGGTTCGATAGACCATCCATCGATAGCAGGATAAGCACTACATCAAAATAGTTTATGTGATAATAAAAAATTATGACATGATACCAATTGCGTAGACCAAGGTCACATTACACATGTGAGCAAATGCAAAGTCCTTCAGCAATGCATCTGCAGTCTAGACATCTGCTATTATAAATCTGATTTTCTTTGAACTATTTTTAATAACTTCAGTACGGAATGTATTTAGATCACCATTGGGACTTAATCTTCGTTTTTATTGCTTACTAATGCATTGCATTGCTACTGCATTGACTCTACCAGTTCTATTTAGTACAGCTAAATTATAGTTTTGAAATGTAATACTTCTCAGTAATTAGACTGTATAACCAGGATAGCATATTTATAAAAAATTGTAATTGAAGATTTATGAACCAGAAGTGTAGAGATTCAATTATCAGGTATTTAAGCTGTATTTTCTCTTCCATAATTTTGTTGACTTTGAGTTGTCTGTGTGACATAAATGATGCAGAATTATAGAAATTGTGATTTGATGGATGGGGATGGGGTAGGTGAGAGATGTGTTTAGTGGATCTGCATAGCAGTTGAAAGAAGGAATGCTTAATCACGGAAAAATGTAATCAGCAATAAACGTTATGATTGAGAATCAGTCAGGTGATAGAATAAAATGTTGCAATGGGGAGAATACCATTAAGTCAGAATCAAAATCTTATATTGTAGATTACACACCATCCTTCCATGCAGTATTGGCAGTCTCTGCAAAGAAAGACATTAAAGAGCAGGTATTCCAAATGTATAGCAGTATGAACGGGGTGCCATTGTGATAATAAAATTGATGTACAGTTTACATGGCTGCTGTGTTGAGAGAAGACAATGCTGAGACAAGATTATGGGCCTTAATTGGTGCCATCATACACCCAGCACATGAATTACAATACACATGTGTACTTATTTGTAACACACCATGCTCTTGAGTAGTCTATTTATTATTGCAGAATAAAAAAATTACATGAATTACACATTCTCATAAATAATATGGTTTGAGGATTACATATCGTGTCAGCTCTTACCTTTGCTTTTTTTCTGGCATCCAGAGTAGAGAACCTTTCGTTATAGCTCCTCATTTGTTCTTAAATTACACTCCAATGATGACCATTGGGTAAAAGTTATTTCCAAAGAGAAAAGCAATTTTAATGAGAAAACAGCTTCAACAGCCTGCAAATCTGTGCCCATTAAGAAAGAGCGCCAATGCGGTTTGTATTACCGTTTACGTTTAGCTTAAAATTTGCTTTGTTTGAATTAACTGAAATCTTGATGACAGCTCTTCCCATTTGGCACTATGATGGAAGTTACAAAATCTTACACCAGAATCTGCTAGCTTGCAGTCTGAACGTTCTAAGCCAAAGCCTGACTATTTACCTAAATTATAGCTTGAGAAATTAGCAGAGAACCGTTCGCCACAAATTTACACATACCTCAAAGCACTCTGTCCTCAGCTCACTCTGTGCTCCCATACTCTCAGTACACAATCAGTGGCAAGATTCCAATTCTTGATTATTATTCAGTGATCAACGTTGGAAAGTGCACAAGTACAGATATCAGGTGAAGACAGAATGGGCCTTGGTTGTGATACCCCAAAATCAAATAGCTTGCTGACATCAGTGGATCATCACATACAGTGAGTTCTTTTTTCATTCACGGGATGTGGGCATCACAGGCTAGGCCAGCATTTATTGACCATCCCTAATTGCCCTTGAGAAGGTGGTGGTGCGCTGTCTTCTTGAACTGCTGCAGTCCATGTGGTGTAGGTAGCTGTTAGGAAGGGAGTTCCAGGATTTTGACTCAGTAACAGTATAGGAATGGTGATATATTTCCAAGTCAGGATGATGAGTGATTTGGAGGGGAAGTTCCAGATGGTGGTGTTCCCATCTATCTGTTGCCCTTGTCTTTCTAGATGGTAGTGGTCGTGGGTTTGGAAGGTGCTGTCGAAGGAGCCTTGGTGAATTCCTACAGTGCATCTTGTAGATGGTACACACTGCTGCTACTGTGTGTTGGTGGTGGAGGGAGTGAATGTTTGTGGATGTGGTGCCAATCAAGCAGGTTGCTTTGTCCTGGATGGTGTCAAGCTTCTTGAGTGTTGTTGGAGCTGCACTCATCCAGGCAAGTCGGGACTATTCCATCACATTCCTGACTTGTGCCTTGTAGATGGTGGACAGGCTTTGGGGGGCCAGGAGGTGAGTTACTTGCCGCAGGATTCCTAGCCTCTGACCTCTTCTTGTAGCCACAGTATTTATATGGCTAGTTCAATTCAGTTTCTAGTCAATGGTAACCCCCCCATGGTGTTGATATTGGGAGATTCAGTGATGGTAATGCCATTGAAAATCAAGGGGCGTTGGTTAGATTCTCTCTTGTTGGAGATGGTCATTTCCTGGCTCTTGTGTGGCACGAATGTTGCTTGCCACTAGTCAGCCCAAACCTGGATATTGTCCAGGCCTTGCTGCATTGAGATATGGACTGCTTCAGTATCTGAGGAGTCGTGAATGGTGCTGAACATTGTGCAATCATCAGCGAACATCCCCACTTCTGACATTATGATGGAAGGAAGATCATAGATGAAGCAGCTGAAGATGGCTGGGCCAAGGTCACTACCATGAGGAACTCCTGCCGTGATGTCCTGGCGCTGTGATGACTGACCTCCAACAGCCACAACCTTCTTCCTATGTGCTAGATATAACTCCAACCAGCGGAGAGTTTTATCCCTGACTCCCATTGACTCCAGGCTTGCGAGGGCTCCTTGATGCCACACACAGTCAAATATGGTCTTGATGTCAAGGGTAGTCACTCTCACCTAACCGTGGGAGTTCAACTCTTTTGTCCATGTTTGAAGCAAGGTTATAATGAGGCCAGGAACTGAGTGGCCCTGGTGGAACCCAAACTGGGCATCGTTAAGCAAGTTATTGCTAAGCAAGTTCTGCTTGATAGCACTGTTGATGACCCCTTCAACAATGATGATCCAGAGTAGACTGACGGGGCGGTAATTGGCCGAGTTGGGTTTGCCCTGCTTTTTGTGTACAGGACATACCTGGGCAATTTTCCACATAGCCGGGTAGATGCCAGTGTTGTAGCTGTACTGGAACAGCTTGGCTAGGGCTGCAGCAAGTAGGCGAGCACAAGTCTTCAGCGCTATTGCTGGAATATTGTCAGGGTCCATAGCTTTTGCACTATCCAGTGCCTTCAGCCGTTTCTTGATATCACATGGAGTGAATCGAATTAGCTGAAGTCTGGCACCTGTGATGCTGGGGACCTCTGGAGGATGCCATGATGGATCATCCACTCAGCATTTTTGGCTGAAGATTGTAGCAAATGCTTCAGACTTATCTTTTGCACTGATGTGCTGGGCTCCCCCATTATTGAGGATGGGGATATTTGTGGAGCCTCCTCCTCCAGTGAGTTGTTTAATTGTCCACCACCATTCACAACTGGTTGTGGCAGGACTGCAGAGCTGAGACTTGATCTGTTGGTTATGGGATCACTTAGTTCTGTCTATCACTTGCTGCTTGGCATGCAAGTAGTCCTGTTTTATAGCTTCACCAGCTGGACACCTCATTTTTAGGTATGCCTGGTGCTGCTCCTGGCATGCTATCCTGCACTCTTCATTTTACCAGGTTGGTCCCCTGGCTTGATGGTAACAGTAGAGTCAGGGATATGTGAGGCCATGAGGTTAAAGATTGTGTTCGAGTACAATTTTGTTGCTGCTGATGGTCCACAGCACCTCATCTATCCAATCCCATTTAGCATGGTGGTAGTGCCACACAAGACGATGGAGGGTTTCCTCAACGTGAAGGCGGGACTTCATCTCTACAACAACTGTGTGCTGGTCACTACTACTGATACTGACACGGACAGATGCATCTGCGGCAGGCAGGTTGGTGAAGATGAGGACAAGTATGTTTTTCCCTCTTGTTGGTTCCCTCACCACCTGCCGCAGACCCAGCCTAGCAACTCGGCCAGCTCGGTCAGTAGTGCTACCGAGCCACTCTTGGTGATGGACTTACTACATCCTGCACCCTTGCCACCCCCAGTGCTTCCTCCAAGTGGTGTTCAACATGAAGGAGCATTGATTCATCAGCTGAGCAATACATGGTAATCAGGAGGTTTCCTTGCCCATGTTTAGCCTGATGCCATGAGACTTCATGGAGTCTGGAGTCAATGTTGAGAGCTCCAAGGGCAACTCCCTCCTAACTGTATACCACTGTGCCGCCACCTCTGCTAGCCCCCAGATGTTAGTAAGGAGGACAGGGCTGAGTTTGCCGTTGTCGTTTCTGGCTTTGTAGTGGTTTGATACAACTGAGTGGCTTGCTAGGCATTTAAGGGTCAATGTAAGCCAGACCTAAGGCTAGCCAGGATTAGTTAGTGAACCAAATGGGTTTTTATAATAATTGACAATCATTAGACTTTTAATTCCAGATTTTTATTGAAATCAAATTCCACCATCTGCCATGGCCCGATTCTAACCTGGGCCCCCAAAGCATTACCCTGGGTCTTTGGATTATTAGTCCAGCAACAATACCACTATGCCACCACCCCACCCCAGGGGCAGAGATAGAGTCTGTCAGGAAGGGTCTGTTTCTCTTAGCAGAGAAGTCAATAACCAGGGGCCATAGATTTGTTGTAATTGGTAGAAGGAGTTGAGGAGAATTCTTTTCATCCAGAGGGTGGTGGGGGTCTGGAACTCCCTGCCAGAAAGTACAAGCGGTACAAGCAGAAACTCTCATCACATTTAAAAAGTATTTGGGTATGTACTTGAAATGCCATAACCTGCAAGGCTACAGAGCAAAAGTTGGAAAGTAGGATTAGGCTCTCTCTTTCAGGTGGCACAGACACAATAGGCCAAAAATGGCCTCCTTATGTGCTATAAATTTCCATCAGTCTTTGCTTCAGTGAACAACTTCTCAGAAATTTCTGGGTGTGCAGGGTCTTATAATTTGGTCCTCAGTACCTGGGTCCAACTAGGGGTGGAAATTTCCATGCCCATCGGTGTCGGGCGTGTTCGGTAGCGTAAGTGGATAATATGGCGAGAAGGCCAAAAATTGTGAAACCAGTTTGCAATCGCCTGCTCTGCCTGTCAATGACGGGCCATGTTTCCCGCCGTCGGACATCAGGAACCTTATTGTAATACATCAGCATATCATTATAAACCCAGCCTGCCGGAATCATCCCCCCCCATGCTGGATCATCCAAGCACCACACCGACGTGTTTCACAACTGTACACAAGTGATGTGCACCTGGCGAGCTGCACTTTGCTCGGGACTTCGAGGTTTGTTTGCCTACCTTGCTTCAGGCAGCACTCACAGTCATCGGCGCCAGGCTTCGCAGGCAGCACCATATCACTTTTAGGGGGGCTCTCTACCTACTGGACCAGCCATAAGCCAGGGCTGGCTTTTCAGTGAATGAAGGGCTAGGGCTTGCTTGGGGACAGAGGAGAAGTGGCCGCAGACAAGGGAAGAGGCTGCAGGTCAAAGGCTGTACTGGGGAAGGGGGATATTCCAGCGTATGTGTGAGGGCACATGTTGATCTGTGCAAGTGGCCTCAAGATAGTGAGGGCTGAGGAGGCAGTCTCCAGAGGAGATGAGGCCAGATGAAGATGTGAAGGTGTGTGTGAGAGAGTGAGTAGTGATGTCCCTTGAGCTGGCAGTGAGTGAGAT
The DNA here is from genome assembly GCF_964194155.1 of Cetorhinus maximus. NCBI lineage: Eukaryota > Metazoa > Chordata > Chondrichthyes > Lamniformes > Cetorhinidae > Cetorhinus > Cetorhinus maximus. The sequence goes on along the minus strand of NC_135896.1, from coordinate 41,205,542 downwards.
GCCAGTGAATGTGTGATGGGCTTGAGTGTGTGAGTTTAGAGTGATGAGACGGTTGCCATACCCTGGCTGCACGGATGAGATCATTCATCTTCTATCTGCATTGGATGGCCAACCTCTTCTGTGCAGCATTGGCACTGATCACCACTGCCATTGCCTACCAAGCCAGAGAGGTAAGGTTTTTGCCCCTCTTGCGGCCAGATCGGGAGTAGAGGACATCACAGCGGGCCTCCACGGCCTCCAAAAGGCATTAGAGGGATGCATCATTTAACTGGGGTGCTGCAGCCTTCTTGTCTTTTGGGGCCATGTCTGTTTTGCAGCAGGCCTGGGCTCGAAACAGTGAGAGGTGTGCACGCGGCTGTACTTTAAGTGTGGTGCCCAGCGTGATGAAGCAGTGAGGTGATGGTGTGGCGGGAAAATGAGAGTCCGCCCACCATTGAAATTGTGTGTTTCCCAGGAATGCATGATTAATGAGGCGGGATTGGGATGATACGGCGTGAAAAGCCACCATTGTGGCCTGACGAGTAAAGCGTCCTTTTTCCCGCCTGCTCTCCCACTTAGTACAAATCTGGGACAATTCTGCCCTAGGAATATAAACTCTTTGAAGAGGCTTCAGAGATCAAATTGGGCCTGTAAATCAGCTAGAGACATTGCCCTCAAGAAAGAAGAGGGGAAAAGTATCCATGAAGAGTTACTCACTTCTGGCAGATAATTCATTCTTTCTGCATTAGAAATTGCACAAATTTTCCCCCATTTTATTAGTTTATTGGCCATGAGGGGAAGTGTATTTTATAACCAGGGCTGCACACTTCACCCTATAAGATAACATCAATCACAACCTATATAGAATTATTTCCATTCCTTATCTTGGCATAACAGAACATCTAGCCTTTTCCTTTCATCTAAACACTGTGGGGAATCTCATGCTGAACAGACATTCCCTTGACAACTAAGCTGATGTTAATGATCAAGTGATTCAAACTAACCAATTAATAAATATTTCAACATTGCCAGGCATGTTAACAATCATAGAATCATTTTTCTTTTTGCAATGAGTTTTGTGTGTTTTAAGTTGACTAAAGCGATGCACATATATTAGCACTGGGAAATGAAACAGCTCCCTATTTCCGGTACTCAGCATCACCATCAAGCTCAGGCCTCACAGTTACAACCCTTTAACACCAGGGTGACATTTTCCACTCCAGCCATTCCTGAGTAAGATTGCTAATCTACTGCCACTCAGTGCTGAATGAGGGAAAAGTTTGTGCTCTTGATGCACATTGACTATGACTGGGGTTGAGATAGGCCAAGCTCATTGTGGATGGGCTGAGCAGCCAGTTTTAAGGAGACATTGCTTCTCTAGTAGATGGGACAGAATCTAAAGCCCTCCCTTGTGGCAGATTTGGTGGAGGTGGTGCATTTAATCAGGCAGGATGGCAGTGAATGGTGACCCTGCCATCTTTCCACTTCCACTCTGATTAAGTCTGTGGTGGGAAGGCCAATGGATGGCCTTTCTACCCTGCTGCCAATTAAAGCCCCTAACTGGGCAATGAATGCCCCTTATGGCCTCATCCCACCACTGCTGGTATTAACCCAGCGACAGGCGGGGAGGGGCTTGCCATGCGGGGAGCAGGACATACAAACCCTAGCATGTTTGGTGTGAGATCCTTGGCAGTCGGGGGAGGGTGTTGCGGGTCCCTTCTTCAAAGACACTCAGTGCCTGATCGAGGGACCCAGCTCCTGGAAGGTGGGTGCCTGTTGAGAGCCACTCCCCTGCGTTTCCTGCTTGCCCCCACGACTCCTTTCTGCCATTGCTCAAATGTACCTGGGTCCCTCCTCGACCTAAGGTCTTGGATGGCTTCCCAGGTGGTGTTGCTTAGTGCAGAAGAGCTGCCAGCAGCTCCTGGTACGCAGGGCTTCTGCCCCTGGGGTCAATGATCCCTGGGGTCAATGGTGTGTCAAGTGCTTGAGTGGCTTAAGATACAGTGGGCCTTCTTGAAAAGAGGTGATGCAGGGGGGTCTCACTGTATCTCCCGTTGGCAGCCAAGATTCCTGTCACCTTCACAAGATTCCGTCCATTATATCAGCTGGGTAGATTTTAACTACAGGTTAAAATCAGCGGAGGGTGCTAGACATTCATTTGGCGACCAAGAGCCTGGAGCCATTCAAGATCCAGAACTCATATAAATGGAGCCATCACTTGGTCATATAGAATTTGAATTTTGCTGAAAAGGGAGGCATGTTGGCAAAGCTTTTCATCTTGCACTCATCAGGGCAAATTCAAGAATGCCAAATTTCAAATGATCATTACAATTTTTACTAAAGCAGAAAAGGTGAAAAATTGGTTGGCAATTCAACTCTGGTCGAGGCGTTGCCATGGAGAAATCAATGGCTCCCGAAGCTCCTGAGCAATTAAAAAAAGGTGGAAGGTTTGAACATATTTCTTTTGTTTGCAGACAACAGGTCCCTGCATATGAATGTATGTTGTTTCTAGCAAGCACAAATGAGCCACATTATGAGCTCAACTGATTATCTTAAATTTGTTGTTACTGTAGCTATTAACGCACTCAGAATTGTTCAGAAAGTGCTACCCAATCACAGAAATGCATCTAACAGCAGACATTTTGTTTTGGGTTTTGTAAGCAAGGTTGGTTGAGTACGGCCTATACTCTGCCTGTTGCAAACAACCAAAAGAACATGCTATTTGATTCAATCAGCCAATCACTTTGATCTATGGCCTAACTATGCTAATATCTACACTAACAACCAATTTAAGATAATAAGTCGATTATCTAGAAACAACATACATTTATACGCAGGGACCCGTTCTTTGTAAGCAAAAGGAATATGTTTAAGCCTTGCATCTTTTTTGAAATTACCCAGGAGTTTGCAGAGTTTCCCTGTTGCTTTCTCCATGGCAACGCCTCGGCCATCAAAATTGACTTGCCAACCAACCAGCGCCCTTTTCTCCTGTAGTATAAATTGTTGTGATCATTTGAAATTTGGCATTCTTGCGCTTGCCCTGATGAATGCAAGATGAAAGTTTTGGCAACTTGTCTCTCTTTTTAGCAATATAAATAGAACTGGTGAGCTACAGGTCTAAACCAGATCTCCTGATATAGCTGGATGGCTTAGGCTCTGAGGGAGTTTGACCATTTCCTGTACCAAACTGATCTACAGGTAGATCTGGTGGAGGGGGTTGGTGGTGGGAGAGTGAAACAGAAATTTGGCAGGGAAGGGCAGCAAGCACAAGCCAACAATGAATGGCAATACTGTGGAACCAGGAGAAGCATTCCTGCTGTATGTCAGAACCCAACTTGCACAATCAAGAGGCCTAATGCCTGAAACCAGTGTTATGATTACCTATCTGAAGGGCCATTTTAAAATAACAGTGGTTTGCAGTGTTGACATTAATAGCGTGACATGTCTACCACCTCGATATTGCGGCTGTTGTGACCTCATTTACACTGATTTTTGGCCAGTTAAAACCAGCCTGATTGAATGCAATGTTCCCTTAATCCATGCTTTGGGCTGTGGACCGATCATAAAAGGACCTTGCTATTCCAAATTCCCACGTTGCAGCTTCCTCGGATTGAAGGTAGCATGCAGCACCTTAATCTTTGAATACTGTATTTCAATTATACAATTGCTATTTGCTGTCATCAGGGGAAATGTTACTTTTGCCATGCCAAGTGATTTGGCTGAATATTTGCAAATGACAATAGTCACAATTTCTACTTCATAGCAAAACAGCAATTTTACAAAAACAGCAAATAAGGTTTGATAAACATACGTCTTGACATTTGCAAAAAGGTAGCCATAAAGACATTTGGGCAAAAATAATTGGCACTAAAACCCTTTAGGTGTTCAAAGTATATATAAAAACAGCTGTCTTTATCCCCGAAATGGAAGTTAACCAAAGGTAAACATTAATAAAATCAATGAACTATGATTCCCAGAAGTATAATTACAGAACACTGTATTGCTAAATTAAGCCTGAGTACCCCACCCCCCATCACCACCACCACCCCCCAAACAAACACATATCACACACACACCAAGAAGCCAGCTGCAGTACTAGATGCAGACAGACTGTGAGCTATCATTGTGAGCATTAAACAATGTTATCAATGGAAAATACAGACCCTGATAAAATGGCTGGGCCTGATTTCCAAAATTATTAAATATGTAGAAGGTTCTTTTTCACTCTTAAACAAATCAATAATTAGAATTTCTACTACCATTATTAAATTTAGTCTTTATTTAGACAAAATATTTACGTTATTGTATTGATGAAAGCAATGATTCAAAATGAAATAAGAATGAAGGTATATTCCATATCTTAAATGGTTTTTTACCTATTTTCCCACTTTCTAAAAGATTTGGATGTTCTCCATGTTGGAAAGCTAAATGCCCTTAAACCAGAGGACATTAGATTCAATAGTGAAATGCTGGTACACTTTATTCCTTAAGTTCAAATCACTAAATCCACACAATACACACACATCTGTGGAATGGAGAGTGGTTTCGATCCAGAAAAAATACTTGAGGCAACAAAGTTGGTTTCAACTTTTGATGGTAGTGGAAATCAGACAGTGGCAGATTGGCCACCCATTATCTACATCCCCAGAGACTGACCTTGGAGCCTGCACTTAGGTGCAATGCTGCTCAAACATTCATATTTTCAGGTGACATTCAATGACATTCCTGAGTGCTACTAATCCAGAACCATCTGTTTGGCCCCCACTGCAAAGATGGCCCATCCTCAGCCAATTCTCAGTCCTCTGGTCACTCTTGCTCTTTGAATCACCTGGTGCCACATCAACATTTTAAAATTTTTCTTTGGTGAAAAAATCTGTGCTCCTGGGAAATGAAGTGATGCAAGGCATGAGTTGGAGGGGATTAGGTTCAAGGAACATGGAGCTCGAGGTCTGTGCAGGCACACAGAGGTGGTCTTAAAACAGCCGTCATTTCCCTCTTCATCACCTTCTACTAGGGGTAGTTAAGTTTCTGTCCTCCCCCCTCTGCATCAACATCATCCCCCTCCTGCGCTTCCCATTGCTGTGGTAATTCTGCTGGAAGGGACACTAGAAGCTAAAATGAATGATCATTACTTGGTGATTTAAAAACAGAGAATGAGGTGGAAGGTTGTATCGGGTGGTGCTTCACAGGGCTGCAAGTGTTCTGACACTAACCTGGTGCTGGTAATATGCTGCCAAACTTACCATCGCCCCACGGTCCACAGCCTTCTCATAGGAAGTGTGTGGTTCAAAGATGAGGCTTGTCCTGTTCTGGTGACCTGCATCTAGCAGGCATTGTATGCTAATTTCTCTTCCAAGAATATGGAGTAAATGAGGTGCAGGTTGGCAGTTGAGGAGTGCACGCCAAATGGAGAATAGGAGATGTGGGAGTATGAGCCTGTTAAAGTGGAGAAAAGGAATTTTGGAATTTTACATGTACATGCTGCTGGGAGAGCTGGGTAGCATCTGTGCAAAATCCCAAGTTAAGGCTCCCCTAAATGAGAGTACGGTGTGATAGGTCATTGTGCACGTTTTGGTTTAAGAGGATGAAGAGTGTACTGGTGTTCAGGGTGGATAAGTGAGAGAAGTTTAGTGTATTACCTTACTTGCCCTGGTGAGGTACTTGAATGTCTTGCACCACTGGCCAGTTGTTTTGGGGAAGATAGAGTTAGCACTCAAATGTCAGTATCACCTCTTTCCAGGCATTAGTGACATTCCTGGCAGACTTCATGACGTGAACAGCTAACACAGTCTGTGCCTCTTTAAATCAATTCCCTTGAGAAGTGCTCGGAGGTCTGAGTCAGAAATATTCTGTGTGTCTAGACACCATGCCCTACTGTCTGGTTTGAATGCTCTTTTGTCCTGATGGACATTCTTGAAAAGTATGAGAAAGACTAAACAGTAAAATGACGTGAAAGTTAGGTGAGTAAGTCAAGACCATCTCCATTCTTAGCTGATTGTCCCTCAAACAGCTGCTGAGGAATGTAGGGTGAACCATCTTTTTAAAGGCTGCATTCTAACTTCTATGCGTTCCAATTACTTTCACCCATTCTATATGGGATTTACATTGATCACTACCCAAATGAACAGACCAAGGAAACACTCAAATAATTAGATCACCTGATCATTGGTGGTCCCTGAAATCATTTAAGAATCAATTAGATGCTGCGGTGGGGGGATTTTGGGGGTCATCCTGGATAGAAGGGTGGGATGGCAATTTACATCTGTGATTATCCTGTGATCATATGATGTTATTTTGAGGAAGAAGGAAAAGAGTAGGGGGAATGCAAGGAAGCCAGGGTTGTCAGGCAACAGAGGAGACATATAACATACATTCAGCAATACTTCACAGCCCACTTACAGACCAGACACTCTACCTCTATTTGACACAGCAGCAGTGCTTATGGTGACTTCTGTTCACAAGGGAAGCCATCAACAAAATGTTGTCACATGTTGGATGTTGATCTGTAGACTATCTCTATCATTGGCACCATGTAGAGATCATTATTATCCTCTGGTTTTCTCTTACCTTCTGAGCCTAACTGGGCCTCCCTCCACCCCCAAATCTAGGTGCATGCATTAGAAAATATTGGGGCTTTGTGTCTGCTCATTCCTCATGCCATCTTCTGCCTGTTCTGCCATGTTGCTGATAATACTGGTCTTTTTAAACAGAATTTAAAATCTTCAACAGTTTCTGTTCCTTCTTCTCCAACCGCCCCCATGTGCTCGCACCCCCCCCACCCACCCCACCCCCCGCCACCCCACTCCCAATCCCGCAGACCGATATGAGATGGGAGAAGATACCAGAGAGTACCTTAGTTACAGTGTGTGCTGACTCCAGAAAATAAGACGAGATCAGCAACTCCTCTTACATCATTTCAGACATCCCTCGCTGCTGAAGAAAATCCAGGCCCTTCCTCTTTGTACTCAATCACTGGACTTTCATATCTTTCACTAGTGCTATAGCTATAGTAATGGAAGGCAAGGTTCTTCCCTCCAATTACTTTAACATCTATCACAACTGAGACAGGTCAGAATCTGGATGCAGGACATGTTTCTTTTCTTTGAATTAGTCCAGAAACTGACAGTCTCTTACATATTAAGATCCTTGAAACAGATCACAAGACCTAAGGATACGTTTTAAGAGCCAGCAAGCCTAAAGCTGAGATGTCATTCTCATTACATCAACCCAATCTGGATGTTGTTAAACAGAGGGAGCGGGAGGAATGGATTCTCTATTACAACAAGGAAAAGTCCCACAGGCCTTTGCAATAAATTATAGAACTTCTGTTGGAAGATTGTGAGCAATGTATTGCTGCCCCTTGGGCACACTCTCACACAAGTCGACCATTTTCCCAGATACCTTAGTTCGCCATGATGCTACTGCCAAGAGAATTGAAATAGCTCTTCAGAGATTCAATACCTCAATAATTTAGTGACATTGGCCTGGGGGGGAAAATATTCTTGAGAGCATCAGACATTGGCAATTTAAAGTGCCCTACCTTATCTTCTTGCACTTACCATTAAGAAGTGGAAGGGACAATAATGAAAAAAAGATCAAAAGTAGTACCTTACATCAGCCACCAAGAATAGAACAAGAATAAACAGAAATTTAGATAAGGTAGACAAGGAAAGGCTGTTCCCATTATTGATGATACCAGAACTAGAGCACACAGATTTAAGGTTTTGGGAAAGTGATGCAGGTAGGATGTGAGGAATGACTTTTACACAGTGAGTAATAAAGACCTGGAACTTGCTGCCTATGAGGGTGGTGGAAACAGAGACGATGAATGATTTCAAAAGGGTCTTAGATGGGCAGTTGAGGGAAATAAACTTGCAGGGCTACGGGGATAAATCAGGAAAATGGGAGTGACTGGGTTGCTCTACAGGAAGCCAGTATGGGCTCAATAAGCTGGGTGGCCTCCCTCTGTGCCATAATGACTATGACTCTAAATTCTATTGCTCAAGCAGACCACCTATTGAGATTCCTAAATATGGAGGAAGACTGTCAAAGCTGTGGAAACATATTCCTGAAAAAATAAACGAGGACTGGATCACCAGAATTTAAATTTTCTTCTGTGCAACTTGGAAGCAGGGCTTCCATCTTCTTACCTAGCCGCTGAAATGTTGTATGCATTGTTTAATGCCCAATCTCCCTTGTTGACTTGTGGATGAAGAAACTCTCAGTAGCGATGTTTCAAATGTCGTGGCACTCTACCTGATTATATCTTTATTGTCCACTGATGTAATGGCCAGAGTATTAAAAATGGAAGTGATTTTCATCTTTAGCAATTTTACCAATAAATGGATAGAATATCATGGGAGACAAGCACCCGAAGCCTTGATGTGCTCCCAGTATACAGAAATTAAAGAATGCAAATTTAACAGTGACTGACTAATAAAATAATTAGGTTCCCATTTCTTTCCATCTGTTCTTGCATCTGGACAGATGATCTCTGCACTACATTTAAGGCCTTGTTTTAACTCCCTGTGCTTGAACAGAAAGGGGTGCATAGGGTGGTTAAAACTAAGGAAGCATGATTCTCACCTTCTTCACATTTGTGCTCCAGGCCTTTTTCGTGGGTGAGTTTTGGAGCATCAGAGATATTCACTGCAGGCAGGCGAGGGCCTCATTAATACACAAAAAGCTGACTCCCATGACATAAATGGGATTCTGACATGATTTTAATGCGCAGTTGCACATCCAGTGGCCAGTCTCAGCACCAGGAATATCCAGAACGAAGCAGGAGCAGAGAACGGCTGAGAAGGTAAATTTTAAAACAAATTATGTTTTCTTGTGGACCAGGAAGAAAAGGCCTGAGTTTTTGCCCTTTACCTGACTGCCATTGACTCCAGATCCACCTGCACACTTATCTGACTGCTGGGGTCCTTTCACTGGCGGCCAGGGGCCAATTCCTGCTAGGCTTAGATGGGAGACTCACCAGAGAGATGGAGATATGGCTCAAGAGTTAAAATGGTCTGGCTCTCATTCCAGACCAGACTGTTCAAGCTTAACATCTTCTCCTCACTGGACTAGTGGCCTGAGTTAAAATGAGAGCTTCAGTGTTTGCTGCACGTGGATTGTTTCCTGCTGATGCCAATGCAATTAGGGCTGGGCCCACTGGCCTCATCCCATGAACAAATGATAAAAAGACAAATTTTCTTCAACAACCTGCTTTAGATCATCCCACCGTGTTCTTAGAACCCTTCTTCTTTAAAGCATGTGAAGTTTGGCAGTTAAAACAGCTCAAGCTTGTGAGACCAGTATAATTTTGCACCTCATCTTTGCTTTACTAGGTTTCTTTATCTTTGATGTAGTAAATATGATCTTAGAATCATTAAAGTGAGTCACTTTTCTGCTTAATAGTGCCGCTGATTTCCACTGTCAGACATTTGGTCCCTGTGGGGAGAATTTTCACGGCGGTGTGCAGGGGCAGGCCCGGCATGCCGACGCGTAAAATGGCGCGCGGTAACGTCCGGCGTACGTCCCGGTGTTACCGCGCATCATTCAGATCTTTTGTTCGGCGGGGGCGCGCCAGAGGCAATTGCACGCCCACCGAACTGTCAAAGGCCTGTTAAGGCAATTAAGAAACCAATTACAGTAATTAACCTTAAGGTTGGCAGGCAAGCGAAGAGTCCAATAGGAAACCTCATCCAAGGGCAGGATGAGGTTTCCTGAAGATTTTATTAAATAAATAAATATTTTTTCTACAATTCATAAACATGTCCCAACTCATGTGACACTGTCACATGACGGGACATGTCTAAATAATTTTAATCTTTCTTTATTTGAAACCTTCACTTTGAACTTTTTGAGATTTCTGTGCTCTTTTGCACACATGCGCGAAAGAGTGCAGGCCCTGACTCTCCCTCCTCCCCCCGCCCGCACAGGTAGTGCACTACCAGCCCTGCGTCATGCCGGGTAGGCCTTAATTTGCCCGCCCATGTAAAATGGCAGTGCGCAGCCACTCGCGGGCAGCGATCAGCTCCGCGCCCCCCTATGTCCGCTCCTGACCGGCCCTCCCAACAGGCAGAAAGTTCTGCCCTGTGTTTTGTTCAGAGTGGCTGGTGAGAACATAACCAACTATTCATTTTTCCCTCAGGTGTTTATATAGTTTCCTCTTAATTGTATCTATGCTAGTCACGTCAACTACTCCTCGAGGGAACGAGTTCCACATTCTAACCACTTCTGGGTAAAGAGATTTCTCCTTAATTTCTCACTGCATTTATTAGTAATGATCTTACATTTATGGTCCCTAGTCATGCCCATAAGTGGAAACACCTTCCTTATGTCTACACTCTCAAACCCTGTCAAATTCTTAAAAGTCTTTGCCAGGTCACCCCTTTCTCTCTTTTCTAGAAAAAAGAACCCCAGCCTATTCCGTTTTCCGGATAGGTATAACCTCTCAGTTTTGCTATCATTCTCGTAAATCTTTTTCACTGAATTTTCCCGACCATGACGTAGGATCAGAAGTTATTATTGGGCATATGCACATTTGCGCATGCGCTCTGTATCATGCCTGTCCATGCGTGTACAGTTTTTCCATCAGCAAAGGTGCCCCTCAGCCATGTACTCATGCAAGTAACAGTATACATGCACAGATCAACAGACAGGTATATGTGGTGACTTTACCACACTGGCAATTCCATGGCAACATCACCAGTTATACAGCAGCTTGACTTTTGAAGCTTTCAAGCTGGAGGCTCCACCAGAGAGTCATTGAAGATTTTAAGTTCCTTCCTTTTATGTTCTTTAAAATAGGAAATTGTTTCAGATGTGAGTATTTGAATATTCACCTATATATTTATTTGCCGTATATTGTGAGTGGTTAAAAATCAGAATTTTTAGTGCTACAATATGCTATCCGTGACAGGTAAAATCACTCTGGGGCTGCTGTGCTCCTTTGCTGTTGATCTGAATCCATTTCCATCCATAGCTCTGCTTCATCTCTCCCCTCCTCGATTGCCTCTCTGCCACTGTCTAGGTTCCTCTGCCTCTAATCATAGAATGGTTACAGCACAGAAGGAGGCTATTCATCCCCTCATGTCCATGTCAGCTCAATTAGTCCCACTCCCCCTATTTCCCCACAGCCCTGTCAATGTTTTCCCTTCAGATACTTATCCAATTCCCTTTTGAATGGCTCAATTGAGTGCACCTCCACTAAACTCTCAGGCAGTGCATCCCAGATCCCGACCACTCGTTGCTTAGAGATGTTTTTCTACTTGTCGCCATTGCGTCTTTTGCCGGTCACCTTAAATCGGTGTCCTCTGGTTCTGGATTGTCCACCAATAGGAACACTTTCTCCCTGCCCACTCTGACCAGATCCCTTGGGCAGATTTTCCACCCCTTCCAGCAGTGGTAAACGTGGTGGGCAAGTGCGCTTAATTTGGCTGGAGGTAAAATAATCTGCTTTCCGACTGTGGGATAAACTGCAAATTTTGTCCTCTCGACTTTTTTTTATTCATTGACAGGATTGGGCATCACTAGCTGGGCCAGCATTTATTGCCCATCCCTAATTGCCATTGAGAAAGTGGTGGTGAGCTGCCTTGTGGAACCTGTGGTGTAGGTACACCAACAGTGCTGTTAGGAAGGGAGTTCCAGTATCTTGACCCAGCGACAGTGAAGGAACGGCGATATATTTCCAAGTCAGGATGGTGAGCGGTTGGAGGGAAACTTCCAGGTGGTGGTGTTCCCATGTGTCTGCTGCCCTTGTCTTTCTAGATGGTAGCAGTCACTGCCTAAGGAGCCTTGTGAGTTTCTATGTGCATCTTGTAGATGGTACACACTGCTGCCACTGTGCATCGGTGGTGGAGGGTGTGAATGTTTGTGGATGGGGTGCCAATCAAGTGGGCTGCTTTGTCCTGGATGGTGTTGAGCTTCTTGAGTGTTGTTGGAGCTGCACTCATCCAGGCAAGTGGAGAGTATTCCATCACACTCCTGACTTGTGCCTTGTCGATGGTGAACAGACTTTGGGGAGTAAGGAGGTGAGTTACTCGCCGTTGGATTCCTAGCCTCTGAGCTGCTTTTGTAGCCACAGTATTTAAATAGCTAGTCCAGTTCAGTTTCCGGTCAATGGTAACCCCCCAGGACATTGACAGTGGGGGATTCAGTGATGCTAATGCCATTGAATGTCAAGTAGTGATGGTTAGATCCTCTCTTGTTGGAGATGGTCATAGCCTGGCACTTAGGGACATTACTTGCTACTTGTCAGCCCAAGCCTGGATATTGTCCAGGTCTTGCTGCATTTGGACATGGACTACTTCACTATCTGAGGAGTTGTGAATGGTGCTGAGCATTGTGCAATCATCAGCGAACATCCCCACTTCTGACCTTATAATGGAAGGAAGGTCATTGATAAATCAGCTGAAGATGGTTGGGCCTAGGACACTACCCTGAGGAATTCCTACAGTGATGTCCTGGAGCTGAGATGACTGACCTCCAACAACCACAACCATCTTCCTTTGTGCTAGGTATGACTCCAACCAGCGGGAGGGTTTTCCCCATGAGTCCCATTGACTCCAGTTTTGCTAGGGCTTCTTAATGCCACACTCAGTCAAATGCTGCCTTGATATCAAGGACAGTCACTCTCACCTCACCTCGTCTTAAAGTAGGTCGAGTTTCCCGACGAACAATGTTGGGAACCCCACTTGCATTCATTAGCTTTTCATGCATGCTAATTAAAAGGCCACCTCGCCGGAATTTAAGTTTGCCCTCCAAATTAAGTTCCTCGCCACTGAGAATTTAGATCATTCAGTTTTACAACTGTATGTAAGTGGCATACACTTGGCCAGCTTCACCTCTTCCAGGACTTTGAGGTCTGTAGATGGGTGGAAGAGTGGCATGAAGGCTGGACAATGGTGGCAGGTTTTCGTGGGAAGAGTGGAGAGAGTGTCTGGGGAAGGGGGCAAGGGGGGAAGAGTGTCCGGGGAAGGGGGTGGGAGTGTCATCGGGTCTGTGGTGTCAACTGTGGGGTCCCACGTGGAGAACTCAGGGCACTGGTGATAAGAGGGAACAGTCACAGTCAGACGGGGGTGTGGGATGCGGCAGGGTGGCATGTCCAGGGTGAGAGTCTGGCGGGTGAAGGTGTGATTGGGTGGGACACGGAGGGGAACAAGACAAGTGACTCAAATAGCAGGAAGGGGCAGGTCAGGGTGGGCATGAGGATGGTAATGGGTGTCGGCTCTGAGAGGAGGAAGGGCATATGGAGGTGGATCATGATGAGGCCCAGGGTAACGGGGGAGGTTCAAGGGTGACAGAGGGGAAAGGAATGGTGATATTGGGTGGGTCTACTGTGATGGGGATAAGTTGGTGGGTGACAGGGGGAGAGTAGAAGGTGGTGGAGTTTGAAAGGTGACGTGCACCATTTTTCCAAACTGACTTTGACCATGCAGTTAGTCAACGAGTGGGATCCCTAGAGGTGGGAGGAGGGTCTTTTCGGATGGGTAGAGTTCAAGGTCGGCACATGTGGCCGACTAAGGGACATCTTAATAATTATGAGGCAACTTGTGTCCTCTATATGGTGACTTTGTAGCAGGCTTGTTCCCGACTCATGGGTCTCATAACATCAAGATTCCAGCAAGGTGTGCCGTTCATTCTGTGCCATTTGCCATTGGCTGCAGTCAGAGGCATGGAGGAAGGGAGGGAGGGAGGAGGATGCCTCCAAAGGGTGCAACTGGTGGATGGCAGCCAACTCACGACTTCAAACCTCCATCCTCCCAGGTGAATGGTCATGGCTGACAAGGAATCATGTGGTTAGTCATTCCAAGCTGCCAAGGCAATAATCTCTCTATAGAGTATCAAGGCTAGTGGAGACAAGTGGAAAAATGTCCATGTGAGGCTTCTTGTACGTGGCTCTCATCACCCTGATCAAAGGGTAATGCCTCCATATGCAGTCATGATTGAATGTAAGGAACACCCACCTCTGGTCCTCTAAGATGTCTTTTAACTGGAAGGAGTAGGATGGGGATGCCATTTCTAGACGGAGGCCAGGTGAAGGGCTTAGCACTTGCCTGCTGGCTTTCAAATGGAGGGAAACCTATAAAGCACATGCTCATTTAATGTATCACTTCAATTTGTTCACACATCACTGAGGCATTGTTGATACAGGCTGCAGGCCCTGTCTTGGTAATGGCTCTCATCCAGATGAGGTGAAGGAGGGCCCATCGCTGATTGGCACAGGGCCAGGAAGAGCAAAGGCTTGAACAGCAAGAGGCAGCGAGGCCCTAGGTGAGCATTGTATAGCTGGAGGTGCACTTCCTAAAGATAAGCAAAAGGCAATGCTGGAGGTTCCTTTGTATGTCCCAGGATGTGGTTGCTCACATCTGCGAGCTTCTCCAGTATGAGCTGGCTGCAAAGTCTCTGAAGGAGTAATGTGGAACTCCTGCCTGCAATGAGTGAATGTCTGTCCAGGCGCCATTTAAATATGGTTCCAGGACCTTCCGCCCCATTAGGTAACAGTGAGGAGGGCGACTTCCTGCTCACCCCACCATGAAATTCGTCAAGCTCCTCGTGGATGCATAGTTCATGGGCTCAAAAACAGAATACCGCATGTGTTCACCCACCGCCCCTTCAAGTGGGAATCACGCCAACTATCCTCTACACCACTGGGCTTAAGTCTCCACAATGGAAAATTCTGTCCCTTGTGTTTTTAAATATCTCTGTCAAATCTCTTCTCATATCTCTCCTTTAAGGAGAACAACCTTTTCCTGCACTGTAGTCCATTTCTCTTCTACAGCTGGAGCTTATATTGACCACCAAATTCTGCACCATTTTTTATGAATTTGATGTTTCTCTTGCAGTCTATTTGCAGCCTTCCTGTGTGCCGATATTATGATGGAACCATTGACACATGCACAACACCTGAGGCTCTCATGTTTCAGTGCTCCATTGGATATCTGGGCTCTCAGCCAAGAATACATAATGAGGCTTGACTGACAGCCCAGAAATCCATTAGTCTGTTAAAATACCTGAGGCCCAAGAAAACATTGCTTGAATGAAAGCTCTGGTTCTCTGACCTATGCTGTCAATTGCATAATGTTAATTTACACAAGGTTAAGAGGATTCATGTGCTTGCAGTTTCAATTATTGAAACTTTAAAGGGTCTGGGTGATTGACACTTTTATTACCCTGTAGTAAAAAGAAGTTTTGTTTTAACATAGTGGAAAGTTATGAATGAACGGTGGTTTTTTTAAAGCTTTTTTTTTACGACATCCTATTGCCACTATAGGGGTCATTGGTTCTATACAGTGTATTGTGGGTCAATGGGCATGGAAGTGCCACAGCTTGGCATAAGGGGCATGAGGGGCTACGGAGGGTGAGTGGGGGCCATAAGTTGACATGGATGGGTAATGGGGACTGTGCAGGAGGTGAGTGGTTGTGAGGGCTGGAGGGCCTCTCTGTTTTTATTTTAACTGGGATGAAGCCCCACAGCACCAAGGCAGGCCTTTCAAACAGCCTACCTCGGCACCTGGCAGCCCCCATGGCTGCCTCTGACCTTTGTCCCAGGGCAGCTGGCACAACTCCAGTCTACATCTTCCCCCCCAAAATGAAAACCCTGTCCTTGTGGGCACTTTTGAGTGAGGCAGGAAAGCCAAACTGGGAAATTTCCCAACCCCTGCTACCCGTCTCAAGGATGAAAATCCAGGTCAGCGTCTGTAAAGAGGTGAATGGGTTAAGTAAGTGGGCAAAAACTTGGCAGATGGCGTATAGTGTGGGAAAATGTGGGAAGAATACAAAAGCAGACTATTATTTAAATATAGAGAGGCTTCAGGATGTTGCAGAATGATCATGCAGGTACAGAAAGTAATTAGGAAGGCAAATAGAATGTTGACCTTAATTGTGAGAGGGGTGGAGTATTAAAGTAGGAAAGTCTTGCTGCAACTGTACAGGACAGACCACACCTAGAGTATTACATACAGTTTTGGTCTCCTTATTTAAGGAGGTATATATTTGCATTGGAGGCTGTTCAAAAATGGTTCACTAGGGCGATGCCTGGGATTAAGTTGTTGTCTTATGAGGAATGGTTGAGCCGCCTAAACTCAGTTGCCCTCCTGGGTGTAGTTATATGGAGCAGATTTCCACACTTTACTCCCAGATCTCAGTTTGCAGTAGATTTCTCTTCTCAGGTTGGTTACTTTGCAAATCCTGGCACAACACTTTAGAAAGAGAGGGAGAAAGAGAGAAACAGTTTATTTGCAGCCATTCAGTACAGTTTTCTCATCTCTCAGCTCTCTGGCTTGGAAACTTGGCTTGTTGGCTGTATATTTCAGAGAAGTTCAATTATCATGTCTGCTGTAATCATCGTTTTTTTAGAATAGGTAATTGCATTTTGATTTCTCATCTCAGAAACTTTTGAAGAGTTTCAGGATAGCATGAAAGCCAACAGGAGGTGAGATCTTTCACGCTCCCCAAGGGATTTTGGATATCTACTCCCTTTTTATCCCACTTGGATGGAATGCAAGCTGTATATTGTGCCTGGCTGGCAGCCCTCCATTGTCTTAATAAGATTACAGTGTATTGGATTTTAAAAATCCAGCCAGAAAAAGAAGAATTGGAAAGTGTATCTTTTTTTTTGGAAGAAAAACCGCATCCCTGTAACACGATCCATTCTGCTACTTGTCCCCTGATTCCACCTGCCAATAGCAGATGTAAAACTCAAATTTTACAGCATGCGAAAAGCCCCACAAAAACCCTCAGGCCAGGATTTCTTGCTGCGAGCCTAAATCCCATGACGGGGGCAGGAAGTCGGAGGGACTCTCACGCAGAACATAATGGCTAAAGCTGTTGAATCGCATGCTGTTGTGCTTATTAATTATGCAGCCGGGCATTTGATGCCAATCGTGTGGTGGGGCGGGCAGGAAGTTGCGCGCCCCACT
This sequence comes from Cetorhinus maximus, assembly GCF_964194155.1. Classification (NCBI taxonomy): domain Eukaryota; kingdom Metazoa; phylum Chordata; class Chondrichthyes; order Lamniformes; family Cetorhinidae; genus Cetorhinus; species Cetorhinus maximus. The sequence continues at coordinate 41,188,650 of NC_135896.1, read as the reverse complement.
ATCATTTGGAGTGCCATATTTAAAAGGCACGTGGACATTCATTCATGCATTGCGCAAGGACTCTACAAAACAGACATGACCTCCAGGAAGCAGCAGGCATCTGCCCCATGCTTCAGTGATACCTCACTGGAGATTCTCCTGAAGGTTGTGGAGGACAGCAGGGATGTCATCTTTCCCAAGGATGGGAAGGGGAGGTCCACTCATCTCACCACACCTGCCTGGGAGGAGGATTGCAGAAAAAGAATGAATGACCTAGTCCACACCACCAGGGTAAGTGACCCCTCTCCTCCCCATACTCACCTCACTGAATGGGTTCTGGGACATGGGCATCAATGGCAAGGCCACTACCTGTGCTGCCCATGCATAAAAGCCCTCGCAGGGTGCTGGGGTGCTGCCTTATCGCCCCACTGCAGTCCAGGTAGTCTGCTGGTAGGGAGGTAGCCTCAGGTTGCTGACCCAGTCACACTGAAGGTACAAATTGTGTGGGTGGTTGGCTTAGAGGGCAACTTGTAGATGCTGCTGTGCCATGCATCTCTTACCCTTGTCCTTCTGGCTGCTGGAGATTGTGGGTCTGGAGGATGCTGCCGAAGTACCCTTGGGGACCAGCAGCAGTGCATCTTTCATAGGGCACACACAGTTGCCATTGGTGAATGGTGGAGGGACTCAATGTTGAGGTTGCTGGATGGAGAGTCAATCAAATGGCCTGCGTTGTCCTGCATGGTCTCCAGCTTCCTCAGTGATGTTGGAGATACACTTACCCGGGCAAGTAGACAGTATTCCCTCAAATGCCCCACTGTGCCTTTTACATGGTGGACAGGCATTGGGGATTCACGAGGTCACTCATAAGACACAGAATTAGCAGCATGCGACCTGCGCCTGCATCAGAAGTGCTCACCAACCATCCTCTATCTTTATGCAGGAGAAGACAGCACACATCAGGCGTGAGCAAGAGAAGCTGGGAGGGGGCATGCCAGAAATCCACCCCCTCACACAGTATGGACAGCGGGCTGCCGCGCTGGCAGGGGAGGACCGCGACCATGCCAATGGCGATGGCGAAGCCTGCATCCCCCAGAAATCCAGTGAGGAAGCATGCTTAATCTCTGCACATCGAAACCTGAGGATGAGGCTCTGTGCAATGTAACAGGCAAGCCATCCAGTCACTCATTCTCTCCTCTTTCCAATACATGTGCCAGCAGGGGAGGGTGAAGCCAGCTCCCACACCTAAACTGAGCCCCCCACCCCCAGTGGACTGCTGAGCATGAGGACAATGAATTCTCACCTGTAGAGCCATCACAACATTCACCTGCACCCGCCACCAGCTGAGAGACACTCACCTCGGGGGCTGCTAGATCTAGTTTAAGCTGGGCCTCACACTCTGGTGGTCACCTCAGGTGTCCACAGCATGAGGGGGCAGTGACAGCTAAAGTCTTTGGCACTTGGAGGGCTGCTGGAGAAAAGGCCTCTGCTAAGTCCGAGTCTGATGATAAGGCTCTGGAAGTGGACATGGAGAAGATGCTGGAGTATCAGCGAGACACAGAGGAACATCAGGCAGAGGTGTCAGAGGCTCTCAACAGGGTGGTAAGTGAGGAATCTGTCCGCCTGCTCTCTGGTTTTGTGGCTCTGAAATGTGAGTACATGGAGGCCTCCATGGAGAGACACCATGGAGACCCTGGTCCAGCAGAACGCCCAGTTTCTGCCAGAGATGTGCTCAGACCTGCACTCCATTGCAAAAGCCATGAGCTCTCACAATGGCAACGAGAGGGGGATGGGGCACCTTGACCTCCCTCCAGGTGGCCCTTCTCCTCACGCAGCCAGGGAAGGGCCCTACGGCACCCAAAGATAGGAGGAATGTCAGGCAGTCACCCCTGGGGCCTCCACCCAGAACACTTCAAGAGTGTCCAGATGTTCCAAGACCCCTCTGCCTGTGACTTCTTCAGCTCCAACCTCTAGAACCACTGAGGGTGCACCTGCCCCAGAGCAGGAGACCCAAAGAAGGCTGGGTTCCATCAGGCCTCGAGCCTCCAGAGATGCCAGCCAGGGTCATCGGAGGCAAGAGGGCAGAGTGGTCAGCAGGCTATCTCCACCTCTGCTGCGGATATTGGGGAAGCACCTAGATGTAGCGGTAAGGTAAGGAAAATTAAAAAGTTCTAAGCTCACTCTGGTAGCATGGATGTACAAGCATTGTAAACAGTTGTTGCACCATTGTAAATATATGATTCATTTTCACTTAATGGAGGTCTGCTGGGTTTTTCTTGCTGCTGCTTGCACCCCAACCCCCCAACTTTTCAAGGGGCCAACGCAGGCTGGCTCTGTCCCCCTGAATCATGCCTGCACATGGAGGCATCACTCTTTGCCAAGGCCCTTGTGAGCCTTGTGTGAGGAGCCTCCCAAGTACACCATTCCCTTTCCCTGCATTGCTTTGCTGACTTGAATTTTTCCCGCATCGGGTGGGCTGGGCGGGAGCGGGCAGGGGCGGACACAGAGCTGACCGTCGCCCTCGATCGGCTCCGTGCCGCCATTTTACGTGGGCGGGCCAGTTAAGGCCTGCCCAGTATAATACGCGAGCCGTAGTGCTCAGCGCTACCTGTGCAGGTGAGGGAGGGAGGGAGAGTCGGGGCATGCGCGCGAAAGAGCGTTTCAGTCTCCCTGAGGCAGCTTGGTGCGCTCAGGGAGTTTTTATTGCGCGCACCCCCACGCATGCACCAACTTTAGCACTCGCACATCCTTCGCCCACCCCCCCAACACGGAAGCGCTGATCGCTGCAGCACCCGATTCACGATGGCTGCCCGTTAATTGGCCAGTCAGTGTGAAGTCCATGTTGGGGCCCGATCGCGGGCAGCGGGTAGCGGTCAGCTTCGCTACCCCTCCAGGACCTGCCAGCTGAGCCTGCCCGATAAGGGCAAAGTTCTGCTCCATGGAAAGACATTTCCCGTGTCAGAACAGCTTATCAGGGTCCCCCTTCAGCCGTCCAGTTGAGCTGACCTACATCTCCATCCACCAGATGACCCTCCTCCCAACGAGCCGGACATCGAATGTACAGACTCAGTGCTGTGCCTTAGTGTCAAGATGAAGCACGTGAGTGTTCAGGCCGTATCCAATACCTTCTACCCTCCTCCTCCTCCAGTAACCCACACACCCCTCCATCACCATTGGCCAAACCGCACCCCCCCATCCCCGGCTGTTACTTTCACCCTCCCATCTGTTGCCCATGAACCATCCCACCTTGCCCCACCCCCCAGCTCCCCCATCACCCTTAAGTCCATCACACTTCACATGCCTTCCCTCCCCAATGAGCCCATGCATGTCGCGGTCCCTTTGCCCACCCTGATCCTGCCCACCCCTACGACCTGTGTATGCCTCTGTACCCCCTCCATTAGCCAAACCGACCATGCTCCCACCACAGACGGACACTCACCCTCCCACCCTACTGCATCCCACTGCCCCTTCTAACAGTTACTGGCCCCTGTCACCACCAGTACTTTGGGTTGCCCCCAGAGATTCCTCCATCGATACCACAGACCCCTTCCTCTGAACCCCACCCTCCCTGACTCCTTGCCCCCTCACTGTCCCCTACCTTCCCCTCCTCACTGCCCCCTACCTCCCCTACCTCCCCCCTCACTGTCCTCTACCTCCCCCCTCACTGTCCTCTACCTCCCCCACTCACTGTCCCTACCTACTCCCCTCACTCTCCCCTACCTGCCCCCTCACTCTCCCCTACCTGCCCCCTCACTCTCCCCTACCTTCCCACCTCACTCTCCCCTACCTTCCCCACCTCACTCTCCCCTACCTTCCCCCCTCACTCTCCCCTACCTTCCCCCTCACTGTCCCCTACCTCCCCCCTCACTGTCCCCTACCTTCCCCCCTCACTGTCCCCTACCTTCCCCCTCACTTCCCCTACCTTCCCCCTCACTGTCCCCTACCTTCCCCCTCACTCTCCCCTACCTTCCCCCTCACTCTCCCCTACCTTCCCCCCTCACTCCCCCTACCTTCCCCCTCACTGTCCCCTACCTCCCCCCTCACTCTCCCCTACCTTCCCCCTCACTGTCCCCTACCTTCCCCCTCACTCTCCCCTACCTTCCCCCTCACTCTCCCCTACCTTCCCCCTCACTCTCCCCTACCTTCCCCCCTCACTGTCCCCTACCTTCCCCCTCACTCTCCCTCCCTACCCCCCTCACTGTCCCCTACCTTCCCACCTCACTCTCCCCTACCTTCCCCCCCTCACTCTCCCCTACCTTCCCCCCTCACTGTCCCCTACCTTCCCCACCTCACTCTCCCCTACCTTCACCCTCACTCTCCCCTACCTTCCCCCCTCACTGTCCCCTAACTTCCCCCCCTCACTCTCCCCTACCTTCCCCCCTCACTGTTCCCTACCTTCCCCCTCTCTCTCCCCTACCTTCCCCCCCTCACTCTCCCCTACCTTCACCCTCACTCTCCCCTACCTTCCCCCCCTCACTGTCCCCTAACTTCCCCCCCTCACTCTCCCCTACCTTCCCCCCTCACTGTTCCCTACCTTCCCCCTCTCTCTCCCCTACCTTCCCCCCTCACTCTCCCCTACCTTCACCCTCACTCTCCCCTACCTTCCCCACCTCACTGTCCCCTACCTTCCCCCTCACTCTCCCCTACCTTCCCCCTCACTGTCCCCCACCTTCCCCCCCTCACTCTCCCCTACCTTCCCCCCTCACTATCCCCTACCTTCCCCCCCTCACTATCCCCTACCTTCCCCCCCTCACTCTCCCCTACCTTCCCCCTCACCCTCCCCTACCTTCCCCCCCTCACTCTCCCCTACCTTCCCCCCCTCACTCTCCCCTACCTTCCCCCCCTCACTATCCCCTACCTTCCCCCCCT